>NW_023270494.1:4241469-4246190 GCF_011800145.1 Mirounga leonina
GTGTGTGCTGTGTGTGTTCGTCCTAGGCAAGGGGCCGAGGCTGTGCTCAGACCCTCCGAAGGACAGGAACTCCGCAGACGCCCGCCACTGCTCTCCTTCTATCACTTTCTCAGGGCGATGCCAGGTGTCCTCGGGACTGGGGAAGAACCCCGGGGCAGACGCGCCCACTCGAGTTCTAGGCCAGCTGGCAGAACACAAAGAACCGACAGGCACTAAATCCTAGGCAAGAAGAAGGACCTGCTCTTGCTGTGAAATGGCGCTCTCGCCATGTGGCGGGACAGGCACGGCGGGCCCGAGGCTGCTCTCCTTAGAGAGGTGTGCGTGCAAGGCTGGGCACGCAGATCCCAGGACCACCCCGCCCCTGCACCGGGAAGGAAGGAGCAATGTGGTTTATGCTACATAAACGCCTGCTTTCTCTCCGGGGGTCTGGCATCCCCGCTCGCGCCAGGCAGAGAGAGCCCAGTGCAATCCCTGGGGGCTGTGTCCCCGGTGGGCTCTCCTGGGCAGGAACGTCACACACGTGTTGCTGCCTTTTCCGCACTGGGGGAGACTCCAAGCTTTCTAGTGCAAGACGCAAAGTGCGGACCATAAGGGAAAGTATTAAAATGAAGAACCTGGGCGCCCGGGTGGCTCCGTCCGTTAAGCGACTGCCTTCGGCTCAGGTCATGATCCTGGAGTCCCGGGATCGAGTCCCACATCAGGCTCCCTGCTCAGCGGGGGGTCTGCTTCTCCCTCTGACCCTCCTCCCTCTCATGCTCTCTGTCTCTCATTCTCTCTCTCGCAAATAAATAAAATCTTAAAAAAATAAAATAAAATGAAGAACTTCTGGGGCTCCTGGGTGGCTCAGTTGGTTAAGTGTCCGACTCTTGATCTCAGCCGAGGTCTTGATCTCAGGGTCTTGAGTTCAAGCCCCACGTTGTGCTCCACATTGGGCTTGGAGCCAACTAATAAATAAATAGATAAATAAATAAATAAATAATAAATAAATAAAATTACTGTTCCTCAATACGATTTCTTTTTAAAGATTTATTTATTTGACAGAGAGAGACACAGCGAGAGAGGGAACATAAACAGGGGGAATGAGAGAGGGAGAAGCAGGCTTCTCGCCGAGCAGGGAACCCGATGTGGGGCTCGATCCCAGGACCCTGGGATCATAACCCGAGCCGAAGGCAGATGCTTAACGACTGAGCCACCCAGGCGCCCCGATAGTCAATACGATTAGGAGGATGGAAAGGCAAGGCACAGACACAGACTAAAAAGACATCCTCTGTCTGTTTCTGTCTCTTTATATGCACATACAGGAACAGATTTAGTACAAGGCACTGGTTCACATGACGGTGGAGGCTGAGAAGTCCCATGGTCCGACCTCTGCAAACCAGAGACCCAGGAGAGTTGGTGGTGTAGTTGGAATGTCTGAGGGCCAGAGAGCTAATAACACAGCTTCCAGCCTGGGTCTGAGGCCTGAGAACCAGGAGCACTGTGGGCAGGAGATCAATGTCCAGCTCAACCGGCCAGGCAGTTAATGCAAGCTTCTTCCACCTTCTTGTTCTATTTGGGCCCTTGGTGGAAGGCATGATCCCCATTTACGTTGGGGCAGGACATCTACTTTACTCATCCACCAATTCCAAGGCTCATCTCTTCCAAAATCACCCTCCCAGACACACCCAGAAATAAGGTTTAACCAGCTTCTGGGCCTCCAGTAGCCCCGCCAAGTTGACACATAAAATTAACCATCACAATATAGAAAGAACGCCTACACGTCATTAGGACAATTTGCTATATAAATGAGCCAAAACCTTGAGCAGGTGCTTCACAGAAGTGATGATGGTCAACAAACATATGAAAAGGTGGCCAACTTCACGAGTCACCAGGGATTCGCAAATGAAATCCATGAGGGACACCGTCACCAGAGCCGCCCGGGTGGCCGCAGCGGGGGGAGCCTGGCATGGTCGAGTGTGGGGGGCGCGTGGAGCAGCCGGACCCTGGCACGCTGGTGAGAATAGGAAGTGGTACAACTAGACGTTGCTAGAATCTGCTAGATCACTCCCAGGCTCGCACCCCACACAAATATGTCCCGTGTTTGCCAAAATACGTGACAACAATGTACGTTGCAGCGCTATTCAGAGTAGCCCCGACCTGGAAATGCCCCCAAATCCACTGATGGATGGATAAACACGGCACGGCTTCTTACGTACAGCTGGACGGTTTGCAGCAACGAGAATGAGAAATCTCCAGCCGCGTGTGAGATGATGTTGAGGAACAGAAGCTAGAAGTATGATCTTATTTACATGAGATTTTAAAAGAGGCAAAAATTCATCTATTCTGTTCGAAGTCAGGCTAGCGGGCACGATGGTGCATCACACGCACCCCAGGTTCAGGCCTATGGTCTTCACCAGTAGCCCCAGGGGGGTCATCCTCCCCTCCCTGCCCCTCCCCCACCCACGATTCACTGGCCTCCTGACCCAATCCGTCCTCTCCCGAGAGATCTGGCTGAAACGTGGACACAGCCGTGCCGCTCACGGCCCCGCGGGACCCCGCCCTGGTGCAGCCACGTTCAAAGCTGCGCTCCTCACAGGAGCCAGAGCACCTGTCCGTGGATAAACACGATGTGGTCCAGACACCCAAGGGAATCTTATCCAGCCTTAAAAAGGAGGGAGACGCTAACACCTACAACGTGGATGAACACTGAGAATGTGCTGCCCAGCGAAATAAGCCAGACACGAAAGGACAAATACTGCATGGTTCCACTTACATAAGGCACTTACTTTAGAGCAGCCCAGTTCTCAGAGACAGAAAGGAGAATACTTCTGGGGCGGGGGCGGGAAATGAGGAGCCAGTGTCTAATGGGGACAGAGATCTAGTTGGGGAGGAGACGAAAGTTCTGGGGACAGACAGTGGTGATGGGCGCATGCAGGGTGAATGGACTTAATGCCCCCGAGCTGTCCACTCAAAAAGTGGCTAAGATGGTAAGCTTTACACTATGTGTATTTTATCTCAATGAAACAATGAAATAGCATGAATGAAATCACACTGGTCACTTCACCCCGTCCTGTGGTGTGTCCCCATTTGCTCCCCCCCAGCCGAGGCCTCTTTTTGCCCCTCGAAAGCACCAGGCTTGTCCCTACCTCGGGACCTTTGCATTTGCTGCTCCCTGTGCCTGGAAAGGTTTGCGCAGGACTGGCCCCTCTCTCTGCTGAAGGGTCAGGGTAGATGTCACCTCCTCACAGAGGCCCTCCCGACCACCTGAGGAAGGTGGCCTCACCCTGCCAATTTCTGGAACATCATCCCTTTAACTGAGCAGAACACGTCTATCAGATATTTTCCCTACGGTTTCTTTCTTTTCTGCCTCCGCCAGCCTGCACAGATGCTCCATGAGAATAGAAGCTTGTTTGTCTGGTTGACAGTGCTCGGCACATAGTAGGTGTTCCAAGGACTTTGGAAGGATGGAAGGAAGGAAAGAAGGTGCTCAGAAATCACACACGGACACCAGGCATGGTTAGCCTGCAGGGCCGCGGGCTGGAGACAGAGTTCGGGGGTGCAGGAGGTCGCCCATGCTCTTGGAGAGCTGATGCAGGCTCAGGGAAGACTCGCGGCCCCACTGGGAGCCCTGGAGCTGGAGCCAGAGGTTCCCCAGCTGAGGCAAGGTGCTTCCAACACCGCCCACCACCGCGCCCCCCGCCCCGGCCGGCACACAGGCCGCTCTGTTCAGCTGGAGGCAAGTCCCCCAGAAGGACTCCACTGAGACCTGGGGGCGAGTGATCCCCAAGCCTGGATGGGGCTCTGGGGGGTCTGCCACAGCACGCGCTACCCAGATTGCCTTCATGTGGCCATCACCCCAAACCTGAGGACAGCACTTCCCAAGGGTTTCCCATTGCAAGCGCTTTCTGCAGGCAGCAGGGGGGGCCTGGGAATAAGGGGGGGCAGTTGGGGGGAGACATGGAGGGGAGGGGAGAGGTGGGTGGGGGACGGGGGAGGGAGAGGGGGAAGGGAGAAGTGGGAGAAGGAAAGGTGGGTGAGGGAGGGAGGGGGGCAGGGAGGGAGAAGTGGGGTTGGGGGGAGAGGTGGGCGGGGGAGGCGGAGGTGGGCAGGGGAGGGGAGAGGTGGGCAGGGGCAGCAGAACGTGCGGGACCCTCTGCATAGGCCTCGCTGTGCAGGAGTTGCTGGGGTGCTTCCTGAGCCCACCCCACTTCCTGAGCTGCCCGCTCCCGCCCCCTCGGGAGCCATTTTCCCGTCCAAGTGCCCATAAACATCTTGCTCAATCTGCTTCCTCAGCAGCACTTCGAGGAGCCAGCTCCTCTCCCTTGCTCACAGGGCGGGCCTTTCCAACCAGCCTTTGCAGGGCCTGAGCCTGGTGGGGGGTGTGCCCACAGGGATGTGGGGAAGGGGTGGCCGGGGGCACGATGACACCTCCCGTGGCACTTGATTTTCCCGTGGTGTGGGTGGTGTGGTGCGTGCGTGTGTGTGCGCGTGGTGTGTGTGCCCATGGTGTGTGTGTGTGCGTGCGTGTCACTGCGGATTGCTGCCAGAGCAATTTGGTTTCCAAGGAAACGGTGGGAAGGTGCGGGCTTCTGCGCTCCCCAGTGAGAAATGCATGTCATCCGGAGCCCAGGCGCCCAGCTGGAGCCCAGCCAATTACTGCCCACTCGGCACACGGAGAGCCTTGCCTGCCACGGAGCTGGCCGGGGGGGGGGGGGGGGGGGGGGGGGGGGGGGGGGGGGGGG
>NW_023270494.1:4246290-4279867 GCF_011800145.1 Mirounga leonina
TGGGGGGGCAGGGGGCTGGGGCGCCCCAAGCCCTGCCCCAGGAGAGGCCCCTGCAGGGTGGGGGGGCGGTGCTGCAGGGGTGGGGGCCGGGTCGAGGGGTAAGGATTGATCCGAAGCCACTGAAGCGCCCCTGGTGAAAGCCGGTAACCCACCTTCCAAGCCCACCAGCTCCCCCCGCCCCGCGGCTGCAGGGTGGGGGTGCCAGGCAGGCAGGCAGGCAGTAGGCCATCCCGGGCCCCACTCCACCGCTAATTATTTTCCATGATGAACATGTTATTATGTCTTACACTCGAAATAATCAATTTGGAATCACCACTTTGATGAGTTAATGGGCACTTGGTGGGTGTCATTTGAGAATCTCTCTGCAAAGTACGGTTCTATTTTTAACAGCAGCTACATCGGGTACACAAGAGGGCATGCTAAGCACGCCGGAGCTCTCACCTCCCCTCTCTCCCTCTCTCCCACCCCGTATCTCCCTCTCCATGTCTCTCACCTCCAACACCACCACCTCCTGCCCCTCTGGGCTGGGGCCCCGTGGACCAGTGAAAGCCAGTGAAAGAGTTCCAATCCCTGTGCCCAAATCAGGGTCCCCCCCCACCCCCCGGCGAAGCCCTTGACGTCTGCTGTAGATGGGATGTTCGTGTCTTCGTGGGGTTCCTAGCTTGAATCCTAACCCCCAGCGAGATGGTATTTGGAGGCGGGACCTTTGGGAGGAGATGAGGTCATGAGGGTGGAGCCCTCATGAATGGGAAAGAGACCCCGAGAGCTTCCTCATCCCTTCCTCCACGTGCGGACACAGTGAGAAGCAGAAAGAGGACCCTCACCAGACTCTGAATCTGCAGGCACGTTGATCTTGGACTTCCAGCCACCAGAGGTGTAAGAAATACAGGTCTATGGTTTATGCCCCCAGTCTGTGGGGGGCGTTATGACCTCCCGGACACACCAGGAGGATGTGCCAGTAGCCTGCCGAATCCACCAGACGTCTTCAGAAGGCAGTTTTGATCGATACTTCCATTTCTCTTGGGAGAACACTGAGGCTCTGGCGTTTGAAACCAGAGAGTCTGGCCTCATGCCCAAGGACGTCTGCACTATCTATCCCAGCATCCCGACCTAATGTTGATGAAAAAAGCAGCAGAATTTCAACAGATGGAACTGTTTCTTTGCAAAGGCCAACAATGGAAGAATTAGATGAGAGTCGTCAGACCCTGCAGGGGAGTGTGGACAGAGTGGGCTGAGCAAGGGGGCTGAAGCTCATCGTCCAATGGCGCCAACAGCCGGTGGGCCAGGGCACCCCTGCCCCTACACACCACAGACTCACCAACATCCACGCTTCTGAGGTGACCCTAGCCTGGTTCCTGTGGGCACCTGCCTGGCAGGGCGTGGACATCTGTCTCCAGTCTTCCGAACCTTAGTAGGGTGGAGCCCGGTTGGCTGCCTCCCTAGCATTCCAGCCCTCTTCCCAACAGCCTCCAACTCTCACGGTGGGGATCTCTCCGGGTCCCAGGAACCTCACTCTGTTGCTGGGTCCAGAGATAAAGCACATGACACAGGCTGTCACCCTATATAGTTCCCATCCCTTTGTCACAGTGATTAGCCCAAAGGTGGGCATGTTAACCAATGCAGCTTCATTAGTGCAAGTTCAGAACCTTCGCTTGGAATGTTGTAACAAAGAGGCTCGCTCTCTCTTACTGGATATGACCATGAAACCATGGAGCCCTGAGATGCTGCCAGCAGCCACCTGGGACCTACCGGAGGCAGAAATTAGAGATGAAAACACAAGCCTGTGTGCACGCACGCTCACGCATTACAGCTGCCATGGTTCTTGTGTGTCAGAAGGTCGTGGTTCCAGCGCACACGGGCACCCTCGGGAGAAGTGACCAGCAGATGGCCCCGGTTCAGCTTGTTCTTCAAAAGCTGGGCAGCTCTAAGATCTGCTTTCTCCATTCGGGAAGAACAGGAGACATCCAGACAGGCCAAAGCAGAGAGGTCTGCTGTTTCAGCCAACTCCTTAGGAAGCCAGATGGTCCGTCCTCTGGCCCCCTCCAAAGCAAATCCTAGTTTCTCTGCAGTTCCACATGTGGAGGGCCCAATTCTCTTTGTTCCCTGTTTCATTTCTGTGTCTTCTGGCCACAGCCCACCCAGGAGGGAAGAGGAGCATGGAAATTCTTGCATAGCATTTCTCTCCATGGTACCTGAGCTGTTAAGCCTGCAGAGCTGGCAGAAATCCTCACTCAAGTGCTTGCTGGGTACTGGGGGGGTTCATAGGGCTTTGCAGAACTCATGAAAGCCAACATTACAGTGAGCTCTCCAGGGCAACTTTCCAAGAACCAAGGTGCTGTATGAGGGGGAAAAAAAAGGGGCACCCAGAGAAAAGCAAGTTTGCACTTGTTGGTGTTGTGAATTCTAGGGGCTCCCCCAAACTCATAAAATACAGGGCTGGAGATGCCTGCAAAAGTATGCAAACCCCAAATTCAGGATATGACCCACAGGAAACCTGAGGGGGTATGCAGACCTACCACTCCAACGCTGGTATTTAGACTCATTGAGAAGCCTCCTCTCTGCATCCCAGACACGCAGGTTAAGCAGGTGTGGCTCTCAGTGAGGCTGTCCACAGGGACCGACAGGCTGGTGTCCCCAGAGCTGCCCCTACTCTCCAGTACCTGCCAGATGAGAGGACACTCTGTCTTTGGTACTGTCTGATGCGTTCAGCTCTATGGTCAAAGACAGCTTCACTCGTGCTGGATAAAAGTCTGGGGGTGGGGTGGGTAGGGGGACCTCCAAGGAGGAACAGAGTAGAATTCAAAGAAGCAAGATCCTCAGGAACATACAATCTCCTGCAAGGAAGGAATGCCAGGAATGCGCCCACCATAGCAGGAAACAGCAGGGAAACTGGGAGCTACCATTTGAGAACATCACCTTCCCAGTCTCCAAAGGCAGAGCTTCATCAACATTTTTTAACAGGTTAGGGGGAAAAAGACTACGGATTGAATAGAAAAGTCAAACCCTACAGGTGTGGAATAAGTCACAATTGACAAAGAACACAAGTTTCACATATTCATTAAAGCTCGGGCATTAGCCCCTCACCTTATCCATGTAACATATTTCTGGTATGGTGCTCAGCGTCTAGAAAACCACCAGACCGGTGGAAAGTCCTCAGTAGAGTCAAGTTGGCATCATCATTGCCACCTGTTCAAAAAATATCTCATACGTGTGTATATGACCCAGAAGCAATTTCCTAACAAGTTTCTAAAAATATTTTATATGAAGAGTATTGTGGGTTTTGAACTCATTTGTTAAAGATATGAAATGCGCAACACTTTCCAAGACTGTGGGAACAACTGACTGACATAAGGAAAGATGGAAATGAAACCAACAAATTTCAATTAAAAAAAAAAAACCCACACAATTGTCAGACGGGATTGAAAAACAAGTGTCTTGGTTTAGTACTGCAGGCCCCATCTTGCTTCCTCTGGATGGATCTATGTATCTTTGCGAGGCCTTGTTTCCATCTAGGATCACCACAAACAACTGTTGAAGTAAACAACTTAGAAGGAGACCTTCAAGTCACATTAATAAGCCAAATTTTTCAAAACTAATGAAGGATGGTCAATTTATTTTCTATAAAGCATGAAGACATGTCAGTGGGGAAAGGACAATCTTTTAAAGAAATGGTCTACCAACTGGACAGCCATAAGCAAAAGAGATGAATCTCAACCTATATCTTTCACCATATATAAAAACCTCACGAGGAACACAGACCTAAACTTTTAGAAGAAAACATGGAAGAAAATCTTGGATTAGGGGAAGATTTCTCAGATACAAAATAAAAAGCCTATTCCATAAGAGAAAAAAAAAATGAGCTGGATTTCTGGACTAAAAACTTCCACTCTTTGAGAAACATTGTTAAGAACACAAAAACACCAGCCTCAGACTGGGAGCAAATGTTTGCAAAACATATTTCTGTTCAAGGACTCATGTCCAGGATATTTAAAGAACTCTCAGAACTTTAATAAGGCAAAATAAACAACCCAATTTTTAAAAGTAAGCAACAGATTTGAAAAGACACTTCAGTGAAGAAGGTATATGGAAGGTAAATAGGCACACGAAAAGATGCTCAACGTCATTAGCTGTCAGGTGAGGATGTGGGACTCTGGTCTGCTGGTGGAAGAGCCACGCTGGGAGGACCACTTGGAGGCATACACTCATACGACCCAGCAATCCATCCTGTGCTTCCACACAAACCTGCATGGCAGTGTTTACAACAGCTTTATTCATCATCATCAAAAATGGGAAACATCCCGAATGTCCTTCAACTGGTGACAGATAAAGAAGCAGCAATAAATCGTACAACAGGATACGACTCTGCAATAAAAGGGAACAAGCCTCCGTGCACTCAGCGCAGATGATGCACAAATGCATCATGTTACGTAAAGGAAGCCAGACCCAAAAGGCTACACACTGTAGGAGCCTACTCATAGGACATTCTGGAAAAGGTAAAACTATAGGGAAAGATGACAGATTATTCATTTCCAAAGACCAAGGGGAGGGGAGCTTTGGACTGGGCTAAAGGAACTAAGTGTTACACAGCTTGATTGTGGTGCTCTTTACTTAATTGTATGCATTCATCAAAACTCACAGGGCTGGCCACTAACAAGGGTAAATTTTACTGCATGCAAATTATACCCCAGTAACCAGAATTTAAAAAAAAAAAAAAGAATATGAATCAGACTGACCTCATTAAAATATAAATTTGTAACAGGAAGGTAACATTTATTATCAACACATGTGGCATGTGTTCAAGTCAGGGTGCTAATGCCAAGTCAAATAATTAACATTAAGGCTCTCTGGCATCTCCTGCATGGGAGGTTCGTGCCATCCACTGAGAGGGTAGCTGGGCAGCACAGGGGCCAACATCCTTGTGGGTCATCCAGCGTGCTGAGAAAGACGGAGGGCCCACATGGGTGACAGCTTAGGAGAAGAGGTGGGGAAGGCAGGGCAGGGACCAAGCAGAGGAGAGGTGGGGACTTAAGGAAGAATGTGTGCAGAGAGGCGTGTTGGGAGGGAAGAGTTGGAGGCCACCTGGGTGGCGCTGGGTGCCACTTAGCAGCCCACCACCATCACGGCTGTCTGCGCCGTCAGGATCATGTGAGCAAAGCAGGCAAAGGGCTGAGGTCTAACCACCACAAGCCAGTTCTCCCCCCACTGGGGATCATCTGGGCCCATGAGCAAATAAACTAGTGACCCCATCACTCCAAACTAAAAGGGGTCACCTGCCCCTTGACCTCTGTGTAGTTTGACCGAAGACAAATAAATTCTCCTGTTTGTTTAAGGAAAGGTCTGCAAAGCCCAGAGCCCTGGGAAGAGACCTTCTTCCCTCCACTTAAAGTAATAGACTCCCCGCACATCCCTGGTGCCCGGCCCTAGGGGCAGGACAGAGGGGAGGCCCAGCTCTCTCCTGTCCGCGCTTAGGGCCACCACGCAGTCTACTCTTCAAACACAGGCATCTTGCTTTTATTAAGTGAATGTACCATCACCTGGGGAGGATGTGTTCCAGCTCCTAGGATGTTTCCAACATTTAGAAGAGTTGCCTCGCCCACAGCAATCCCGGGTACAGAGGTGATGCTCTGGGAGCAAAGAGACAGAATGCCAAATGGACAGACAGGGGCCCTACCCTGGGAATTTGGAATTGACAGGCACAGAGATTCAGTCTTGCTCTGAGTGGCTGGTCCATGCATTTACCCACAGAGAGACCAGAGGACGGGTCAGTGACCTGCTGAACTAGGGTGTCATGCGCAGCTCCAGAGGCCCTCCCATTCTTACAGTCAACACCCTTCTTGCTTCTTTGAGCTGGCTCCGGCAGTCTCTGCTCCTTGAGGAATTATTTCCATTTTACTAATAAGCTCTGAGGCACTGGCAAGTGAAGTCCCTAGTCCAAAGTGACATGGTCAGTTAGGGGACAGCCGAGAGAGAGCCAAGCTCAGATAGGTTTGAATCTGAAATCTATGTTCCCAAAATAGTGCTCTTGGCAGGGCAGCTTCCAGAGAAATCTCCCCATTTCTGAACTCTTCCCAGGACCTTCCCTGGGGTTCTCAGCCCTGGCTGCCTGTCAGAATCAACTATGGGGCCTTGAAAAGGGACCTGACCCCTCCAGAACCACACACACCTGGCCCTCTGCCAGAGGAGAGCACAGGTCAGTCCTGGGAGCCCCTGGACATACCCACGGGATCCAGCCTCAGAACTGGTCAACTGTCTCCATTTCTTTAGGGACTCCAGAACCCCAAGCCATGCTGAGGAAAGGGCAGGAAGGGGGCAGGGCGGCGTGGGAGGGGGAGCTGGGAAAGCAAGGGTCCATTCCAGGAGGCAGGCAGCTCAGGAAGGAGGATGCTCACAGAGACCAGAGGATGGAGATGGGGGGGGTGGAGGGGGCCGCCTCCCAGGCCAGAACGGGTGGGCAGGGCCTGCTTGAGAAGGCCCACCTGCGTAGAGGGTGGAGCACGGGGACCAGGCTCACAGGTGTTGGTGACAGGCAGGAGGGAGGTATAGAAGCTGCAGGTGAATCCTGCAAGGTAAGACGGGGCCAGAAGGACCCGGATTACTCCCCGCTGAACTCACCGCCCCCACCCAGGACCTGGTGCGGGTTTTTATTTGGGAAGAACTGGCGGTTACTATACCACCCACCGGTTTGTTTTCCCCTGGAAACACCGGGCTCATCTCCTTATTCCCAAGTCCGGTGAGACTTCACCCGAGGCCGCAAACAGCTGAGCTGTGGAGCATGGCTTCTGGGGAAGCCAGGAACTACGGCTCAGAGGGGAGCCAGTCACAAGAATCTGTCCTTCTAACTGCCCCTCCAACTCTCCCAGGAAGCAGCAAAAAGGCTGTTGTCTTGCGTGTACGGCTCTGGCTGACCCAGATAAGATGGGCTCCCCGCGCCCCGCCAAGGCCCTGTGCCTCTGGGCCAGTGACTTTGACACAAGGACTGCGGGGCCCCGGGGATTAAGCTAAGCTTCGGTTAAGCCCCTGACCTTCCAGATAACATCATCCAAACCGAAGCCACGGGACATTGGTTCTCCTCTCAACACAAATGCATCTTAGACTCTGCCAAGAAGGCTGTCAGCCTACTCCCGCGTCCGTTTCCAGCCCTCTTCCTCCGGGGACCGCTGAGGGTCCCAGCATCGGGGACACGCGCACACACACACACACACCTGAGACACCGAAGCCAAGGCAGCCACCTCTCCCAAGCAGGCTGGCTGCTATCTGAACCGGCCGCTTCCGGCCCTGGGGAGGGGTGTGAAGACCGCGCGCCCACATACAGGGTCAGGACCACCTGGGACGGTCCTACTGCAACTGACGTCCTGCCCTCCTCCAGCTCCTGATTGGCTGACACAGCTGTCCATCACCAACGCAGGGAGCCAATAGGGCGACAGGCACGTGACCGCACACGTGGCGTCCACGTGCCCCGAACAGTCACGTGACTACACCTCCCCGCGGAGGATGTGTCCCCCGGCCCAGTACCCAGTCGCCGGTGGAGGGAGCCGCCTGGCTCCTGTAATGTCGGGACAGTTTCGAGGTGGTGGGATGCGCCGAGTGGCCCGTCCTCAGTGGAGGGTCAGGGTTCTTCCCAGAACGATGATGTCCCCTCCGCGCGGAGGGACACTTGGTTGCCCAGTATTCGTCTTCTCATCCAGCCTTGTTTCCCCGCGAGGGCGAGGCCGAGCGGGGGTCCCTGCACCACCCCGTCTGCTCCCGTCTTTGCACCTGCAGCTTTAGCGGCGGAGAGACGCGGCATTGCGGACCCCCCCCCCGGCTCACGGCAGCCTCTTTCCATCCCTGGCACATCCACAGCCTCAGCATTTCGGAGCTCCGGGGAGGCAGCTCATGGAAACTCCGCTGACCGGGGCGCGGGGTCACGCTTCACCCCACGGTGCCCCGACCAGCCCGTGACCCCGGGCATGTCCTTGAACCTCCCTGGGCCTCCGTCTCCTCCTCCAGGAGGTGAGCAGGGTGAGGCCGCTCGGTTTCCGTGGCCTCTCTCAGCTCCGAGGTCTGTGCATTTGCTTCCAACACCTCTGTACCTTCTCCCTGAGTCCAAATCTGGAAGAGAGTAATCTGCCGCGTATGAAAATGCTTGTGTTTTCCGGAGGGACCCTCTCATCCCCTGGCATCCTTTTGTGCGCTGCTGTCTACCTGTGTCTCTGGCTCCCAGGGAAAGGATTAGTTGATCTCATTGTACGGTGTCCTGATTATTAGCTCCATCTGGGCGACTGAAGAAGTTCCAGCCATAAGTAATAATGATGATTATAAAAATAATAACAGGCACAGTCTCCTCCCCATGTCAAAGCATTGGTTGCTTCCTCTTCTTTTTTTTTTTTAAATGCCACTCTGTGCCAAAGGCCTTCAGAAAAGGAGTTAATTAATATCCCTTGCTGTGGACTAATTCTCGTTTCAACATGTGGCTGTCATTTCCCTGTCATCATAGCTGATTTACAACAAGGTTTAATTAAATTCTCCGTACATTATTCAGCATTCTCCAAAGACAACACCAGAGAGGCCCGGGGTATTTAAAATGTCACCTGCTGAGACATATCACCTCTTCTTAAATAAATATGACAGTGATCAAACTTTGGCTAATTACAGTGACTTAGTTATTTGTTTGTATGTTTTAATATTTAATTGCTTTCATGTTCATCCAATTACCGAGCAACAGCAAATAGAAATTAACTTTTTATCAGCGTGTTCCCAGCTTAGCGAATAAACGCCCGGAAGCCTCCGTACAAGGGGAGCCGCCCAAGCTGGGAGACTGCAGACACGTTCTCAGCTCAGTGCACGGGTCGATTAAATTAAGGGAGAATCCTTGCTGCTCCTGCCCCAACTCGCAGCCTGCTTGGGGCTGCACGCCCCGCTTCCAGGAGCATCGGACTCGAGACTAAGAGCCGTGAGCAGAACACGCTCAAGGATTTAATTCCATACTGCCACCCCATGGCCACTCGGCACAATTGCCCCGCTTCCTTCGGATGCTCAGGGTTCCCTGGAAGGAGATAAAAGAGAACGCGGGGAGCTTGTGTCTTTAAGTTCCCCCACACACCGCAACCTGCGTTCTCTGTTCTCCGCACCACGGAGGCTCTGTCTTCATGCTCATCCAGCTCCGTGGGGCGTCTGCTCCTTGTTAGAAGTTCTAGCGCCTTCTGCCAAGCTCCCTGGGACAAAGGCAGCACCTGAGAATGTGTCTACTGTTGTTGCCATTTATATCACAAATTCCAGCAACTTGATACCCGGCCAGCTAAGAAATGGGAGCCAGAATATGCACACAGCTTACCATGAATGGTGTTCTGATCACACGCCTTAGCCAGACCCTGAGATGTCCCACAGGGCCCCCAAAATCTAGTCCCTCAGGCATTATCTTGAAAGCTCCCACTCGCTCCAGCACATCATTTGACATTTCGACGTTTGCTTTTCTCCCAGTCCTAACTTCAGTATCTCAATCTCTGCAGAATTTCAAAAATAAAAAGGGATGAAGAATTAAGCCTTCCTGGAACTCTCTCAGTGATTCCAAATTGGATAAGCCTGTTCTGCCTCCAGCCGAACCCCACAGCCTCATGGGATGTTGGTTTAAAACATTCAACTTTCCAAAAATAAAAATAATCTTTTCATGTCCTTACATCTTATCTTCCCAGCTCAGCTGTAAGCTCCTTAAGGGGCGGGTCCAGAAACAAGCAGAGACTTAACCATGATAAAAGCTAAAGAAAATAGCAACTGGCTAGCCTTCTGCCAAATGGCCCATGAGTGGCCTTATATAGGGTCTGGCTCACGAAGGGGCACACAGATGTCCTGGAAGGAAATACATCTGTTCATTGAGCAAGTAACACCTACTGTGCACTAAGCATGGGCTATCCAATGGCGATTAAACAATGCAAAGGCCCTGTCCTTGGTGCTGGAGTCTGGGAGAAAGCACAAATAATTGTGAGCTGAGGCATGTGGCTGAGAAGGCAGAGGACAAAGGAGTGTGGCCAAATGAGGGGACCTGGTCTGAGGAGCCAGCACGAGCTTGCCCAGGAAGCCATTGTGAGCTGACAGCTGAAGAAAGAAGAGGAACCTTTTTCATTTAGCAAAGAATAGGTCATTTGGAAGATTTTTCCTGGGGGCCCTGAGTTTATGCAAATGAACTCAGCCCAGAAAGAGAGATTGATTGGTCCCAGCAGGTGCTTCCCTGGTCAGGGGTCAGCACACAGTTCAGCACCTGTGTGAGCATCTCCATCGGGGTCCCTGAGGCTTGCATTGGCTGTCACACCCACTCTCTTCAGATCCTAGAGATTTCTTACCTTAAATTCACATCAAATTCTTATTCCCATTTCCTCTCAAACTAATTCTCCTTGACAGGCAAGTCCTTAGAGAAAGCAAGAAAGCTTCAAATCCCTTGGCTTGGTCAGGAACTACTGAGACACCAAGGCGACAAAGAATACAGCACAGTGGATCAAGGCGAGTCCAGACATCAGGGAAGGGTCTGGACCTTAGGAACCTGAGGGGGCCCTGCTAACATGGGGGTCCAGCTCGGATGGTCCCTCTGAAAAGCAAAAGCACCTCTACGGTATTGAAGCCATTCAGTTTATCCTTGTCAGAGCCCATCAGAACGAGGTGAGTGGTAGGGCTCAGGCGTAAGTGTCATAGGTTGTCACAGGATGAGGCAAGGTTCTGGCTGTCCCCATCTGAGCCATCTGGAGGAGCAGGAGAGGTTGCATAGAATGTAGGAGGATATATAGAACATTTAGGACATGAAAAAAGGACAGGAATGGGCCAGAGGGAAAGATCAGTCAGTTTTACAACTTCTCCCTGACTCCTCTCAAAACACACATCCTTGGCGCCAAGCCCCATAGAGAGGCAACAGTTAAGGGCCCGGATGACAGCCAGCATCAGCCACCAGACTTGTAAGTGAACATATCTTTGGATGATTCCAGCCCCAGCCTTTGAACCATCCCATATGATGCTGAGAAGAGCAGAGAAAAGCTGTCCCCACTGAGCCCATGAGCAAAATTAATGAAATCGTTGTTTAAATAACACCCGAGTTTGGGCTTATTACATAATACTAGGAAACCAGAACAATACCTGTGATCAGTCTCAACTTTGTCCCTCTGACGGCAAAGGATATTACCACTTTTACCTTCAAAATTTATTAATTTTTATCTGAATTTATTAACTCAGATACTTCTCATTCCAAATTCCCACCTGGGCTAAGATGAAGTGGGTCTTTTCTTTGCCTGAATTAAGGAGTTACCTAAGCAACTTAATCATGTACCCAGATGATAGGGCAAATCTACTTTCAATTGAAACCATCTTCAGGGGACGCCTGGGTGGCTCAGTCGGTTAAGCGTCTGCCTTCGGCTCAGGTCATGATCCCAGGGTCCTGGGGTCGAGTCCCACATCAGGCTCCTTGCTCATCGGGGAACCTGCTTCTCCCTCTCCCTCTGCTGCTCCCTCTGCTTGTGCTCTCTCTCTGTCAAATAAATAAATAAATAAATAAAATCTTTTTTAAAAAAAGAAACTATCTTCAGGTACATCTATTATAACATGTATTTGCATACAAAGAGGTAATATTCCAGTCACAAAGTAAACTTATCTGTTTGTTCTGGTCCTTACCAAGTAACTTTGAGACATTTGAGTACATTAAGTAGTCGCTACAGGTGCTTGAACATAATCCATCAGTGTTTCTTTAAAAACATTCAGTAACCAGCTTGCTTCCCCAGCATTGCTCCAAGGACTCTGAACCAAATTATAAGTAAATCCTTGAACTTTCTATATAGAATTACCCTGATGAGAAGCAGCTCTGTCACAAATCCACACCTGCAATTCATCTGTATTGTCCTGTGACTTTCCATTTAAGACTTATATCTGTAACGACTGTGCATTTTCTCTGTCCTCAACATCTTAATATACTCAGCAAATCTCTACCAACAGTCAGGCAAACCTGCTTGTTATCATACTTTTATCTTCACCCCCTTAGCTAAAGTAATTTCTTTCTCCTTGTGATGCACCCTCAAAGGCCCTAAGAAACGTTTACATCAACCTATAGAATATTTTAACTGAAAGCACCATTAAATTGAGACCCCGGAAAGCCCAGGTCTTAGCAGGAAATACCATGTCTTAGAGTAAGGGCCACACCCTAAATCCAAGTTGAAAACCAAAGCACGTCCACCCAGACAAAGAATACAATCAAACCTTGCAGGAGGAAAAGCATTCACCAGAATTTACTGTATGCCAAACAAAATTCAACATTTTTTTTAAAGTAGGATAAGGCAATCCAGACTCCATATAACGTATCTTCTGAAATGTCCAGCATACAATCGAAAATTACTAGACATGTGAAGAAATAGAAAAATATGACCTGAATCAAGAAAAAAAAAAAAGAAAGAAATGAATAGAAAAAGATCTGAGCTACCCTATCTTAGCAGAAAGGCCTTTAAAGCAGCTATTAAGAATGTGCTCACAAACTTAAATGAACTTTGGTGATGAACAGAATGGGAATCTCAGGAAAGAAATAGAAACTATTAAAAAATAACCAGATTGATTCCAGAACTTAGAAGTAAACTATTTAAAATTCCCTGACTAGGAGATTGGAGACTATGGAAGCAAGGATTAGTAAGCTTGAAAACAGGTCAATAGAAATTATACCATCTAAAGGATATAGAGAAAAAGATTTCATGAAAACCAACAGAGATTTGGCAATCTATTGGACAAAATTATGTGGTATACATATATGTAAGTAGAAGGGTTTTTTTTTAATGTAAGTAGAGTTTTTAACAGAGAAGATAAAGAGAATGGGGCAGAAGAAATATTTGAAGAAATAATTGTTTAAAATTTCCTAATTTGATGAAAAACGTTCATTTACAGATCCAAGAATCTCAGAAAATCTCAAGCAAGGTCAATTCAAAGCAACCATACCAAGGTACACTAGAGTCAAACTGCAAAAAAAAAAAAAAAAGAAAGAAAAGAAAAGAAAAAAAGAGGATCCTGAAAGCGGGCAGGGGAAGAAAAAAAAAAAGATGCATTACATAGAGAGAAACAACGATAAAAATTATAGCTATTTTCTCAACAGAAATAGTCACAGCCAGAAGACAAGGGAGCAAAAATCTTAAATAACTGGAGGCGGGGGGTGAGGTGGGGGGAGGGTTGTTGGCTCATGAGTCTACATCAAGTGAAAATAGCTCTCAAAAATGAGAATGAGACAAACACATTTGCAGATAATGAACTCAGAGAATCCCTCTGCAGCAACCTGGCATGACAAGAAATGCCTAAGGCAGTTCTTCAGGATGAAGGGAAATAATGCCACACAGAATTCAGATCTACAAGAAAAAATAAAGAGCACCAGCAATGGCAAATATTACGGGTAAAAATAAAAGCACATGTTGCACGAGGGATCAGGTGTCCAATGGCCTGGGCTTCTATCTAGTTCTACCACTTCCTAGCTATGTGACCTCGGGCACTTCCTTAAAATAAACCTCAGTGTCTCCATCTATAAAATGGGAATAATTCTGGGACTGAATTTATAGAGTTGCAGGGGGATTAAATGAGAAAACCGATGTAGAGAGTATGATACAGTACCTGCCTTAAAGCCTTCACCTATATGAGCTCTTTTAACCATTCAGCACCCTTGTTTGGTGGCTGTTGTCCCCATTTCAAAGGGAACCAGCAGAGCACAGATCAGGCAGCCACGAAGAGGGAAAGGGTGTCCACACTCAGACACAGCATGACCTCAGATGCATGCATCTACTCTAGGGCACACCAGCGGTGCCTAACCATGGCTCCACCATGGACCCTGTCTCAGAATACTATTTATAAACGCACAAAATTAAATACATAGAATTACAATGGTGACCAATGACAATGAATGCCCGTTCTTAAATATGTTGCAAAGATCGACATAGTGTAGGTGCTTCATCAATGCATTAAATAGAGCATAGTTGCTGATTTAATAACCAACACGATTTCTAAGTGATGATGAGCATAAAGAATATTTTGAGATATCTGCAACAACTTTAATGTAGTGAAGAAACAGTTGTGAAAACCACAGTGGTGTGTTGAGTCCATTTGTAATGGAAAGAAATGCTAAATTGCAGTAGAACTTTGCCGAAACTAAAAATGTAAATTTGCCCCATCCAAGCTCCTGGACCTCAACAGGTCCATAAATGCCAGGTTAGGGACCTCGGGTGGTCTGGTCTGTATTGCTCTCAATAAATGTTAACCACTATCCTCTGGGACGTGGATTCCCTTTGTCCATCTGCAGAAACCTCCCGACTCACTTCCTCAGAGGGAAGCTAAATGCCTATCCATGCATGTGGACACAACATTTTCCAGACAATTGCAAGGGGTTCTCAGACCTTCGGAAGCCCCCCTTGGATCCCAGATTAAGGAGCCCTCCTTCCTGAACAGCTGTCAGAGTCCTTATCTGCTCAGGAGGAAAATGATCTCCCCAAGAACACACAGTATTTGAAAGGAGAAAACATGGAGCAGAATTGGCCATTCAGGAATAGAAAGAAAACATCTTTCTTGACCATCAAAGCCAGCAGGTAGCTGTGACCCAGCGTAGCCCATCTACAAGACTGATTACATAATGGGATCCAGTTGGCGATGAGACGCAGGGTAAGGCCAGTGGAGGGCTGGACAGAGAGGGGACATATTACGTGACACAGTTTGATGACACTAATTACTCATAATGGCCCAAGCCAGGAACCCAACCAGAAGCCAACTCATTGCAAAAGCTATATAATAATGTTTAGGATAAGGAATTAATTTTTATAGCCATTGGGGCGCTGAACCTCCCCTGTAATACAGATTTATTACAAATTAAATTCTCTCCTCAAGTGGTTAATGTAAAGACACCATACACAGCAGAAAGACTGCCCCCCTCCCTCGGGCTATGCTGGAGACCAAGGGCGGGTGTTTGATGGGCTGCCCCCACCCGCAGACCACTGTCCCCAAATGACACGCTGCTCCCACCGAGTTCATCGCCTCCCGTTTGGCGGGGGTGGTGGTGAGTGGCATCCCCGTGCAAGGACATCTCCTCCTTGCTTCCCACGGACAAGACCAAGGGCACCTTGTATGCCCCAGGCCTTAGGCACTGCTTTTCCTGGCTGCCCAGTTCAGACCCCAGAAGAGAAGCAGTGGGGTGGGCAGGGGGGCATGCCAGAGCCTGCAGCTCCCCATGCTCTGATGTTTGATCTTGTGTTCTCAGCCCAGGAGTTTTGCATTCAGGGAATAACTGTCGGTTGACTCTTTGCTGACAAAACTCCCCGCCTTTTCAGACAAGCCATTGCCAGATGAGACAGGTCCGGAAACCCTGGGGTTCTCGGGCTGGTCAGATTTCCCTTCCCTCCCTCCAAGACAGCCGAGCCAGAAAGGTGTTTCTTGGCTGGGTCCCAGGCAGGCGTGGTCTCGGCGCCCCCGGCCCCGACTCTCCCTGCGCCTCCCTGTTAACCTCAGCAGCACATGCGTGGCCAGAGTCGCGTTTAGGAGCAGCGCCCAGGCCCCAGAGTGGCCACGCTCCTGTTCCGCCTGCTGGCATGGGGCCTGGGACTCCGTATGGTAAAGCACCTGGGTTGGTTCTGATGGTCGGCTGTCGGGGAGCATCTGCGAGAAACCCTTCTCTCTGAAAGGACCTCGTAGCAGCCAGCTGTATGACCCACACCGCAGGGCAAGGATCCGCTTCCTCCCCTGAGTGAACCAGCTTTCAGCCTGAGGAACAGTGGACTATGAGGCACGGGGCACCAGGGCACTGGTGGGGGCTGCTGAGAGGACAGCGGGGGTAGGGATGCCTGTGCTTCTGGAACTTCCGGGGCACCTCCTTCTGAAAGCACAGGTTCTTAGGGACAGAGTGGCCTGACTTCTGCTGCAGGAGCTCTTGTCCATACCCAGATAGGGTGCAGCGAGGGGGACCCACGTGCAGGGGGCCCGGAAGCTGGGGCCAGCGGGGAGACCACAGGCATTCAGCCAGGAATCAAATCCCCTTAAAGACAATGTGCAGGGTATTTAAAGATTTGATCCCCACCTTAGATTCTTGGGGATACAGCATTTCCTTGATGCCCCACACAGACCTCAGATCACCTCCTGGCATCTTGGGCCTATTGTCCTGGCCTCTTGCCATCAAAGGAGAATATGAATAGAAAAAGCACCCAGAATCCAGGAGGCAGAGACACAAGGGCAAGTCAAGCTCTGGTCGACTCACCCCTGGGGCTTGAACTCTCGCCATCCGGGCCCCCGTGTCCCACAACATCTCAAGAGTTAGCCCAGGAGCGCCTGGCTGGCTCAGTCAGTAGAACATGGGACTCTTGAACTCAGGGTCATGCGTTCAAGCCTCACATTGGGCATAGAGCCTGCTTAAAAACAAATGAATGGATGGATAGATACATACATACATACGTACATACATACATACATACATACATACATAGAGTTAGCCCAGATCTTTTCTGCCTTGGGACCGGAGCAGACCCTTCAATAGGCTTGGTCTAAGTACACCTTCCAGACTCTCTCTGGGCCACTCTCTTTCATCCAACCTACATGTATTAGGGCCTACCATGGGCCAGGCCTGGGGACACAATACCCAAAGCAAAGCACTAGCCCTCACTAAGTGGGGAAGAGAGACAGTTAGCAAATAAATGAAATAATTATACACTATGTCAGCTGGGATAAAAGCTGTGGAAACAAGGCAGGGCATGCAGAGAGGGCATGAAAGCAGCTGCTCTTCAAGGTAGGCATGGCTGGAGAAGGCCTCTCTGATGAGTGGACACAGACGCAGGTGTGAGACATGTGCAACTTGGGAGGGAACAGCATCCCAGGGAGAGAGAAAGCCAGTGCAAAGGCCCTGAGGCAGCACAGTGCATACATGTTCAAGGAACACAAGCAGGTGGTGTGGCTCAGAAAGGAATAAACTGGGGCTGGTTAATGCAGGGCCTCAGAGGCCAAGATAAAGACTTTGTGTACTTTTTTTGTCTGAGATAGAAGTCATGGGTGCTTTCGAACAGAGGACTGACCTGATCTCACGTAAGTTGTCAAAGGCTCACCCGGGCTTGTCTGTGGCAAGGAGGCTGTTGGAGGGAGGGTGGGGGCAGCAGGCAGACCTGTTAAGAGACAGAAGATAATTGCAGGGAGGAGGGATGGTGGCTTGGGCTTGGGTGGAGCCAGTGGGGCTGCTGAGAGCCCGGGCTGTGGGCTGTGAGGAAAGAGGGGAGGAAGCAGGGAGCATCCAAGCCAGCCCGTGAGTGGCTTTGCCGTTCCTGAAGCAGGACAGGCGGCAGAGGCACAGGTCTGGGAGCAGGAACCTCGGAGCACAGGGTTGGCCACGCTCTTTGCAGTCTCGATCGGGCACCACGTGGAGGTGTGCGGGGGGAGGACACAGGAGCCTGGAGTTCGGGACAGAAGACATGGGAGTTTGGGGGTCATCAGCGCAGATGGTACCTAAAGCCGTGGAGAAGATTCGGGCCCCAAGGAGGTGGGTACCGACTGAGATGTCCAACAGGGGACCCTCCAGTGTTTACAGTCAAAGAGACTGAGCCCGACAGCCAGAGACGTGGAAGACAACCCAGGGAACGTGTTGTCCCGAACGTCAGTCCCAGAGGCTGTTTCGAGAAGGACAGAAGACCACCTTGAGCTTATTCCTCCATCCAGCAGGAGGGATCGACGTGGACCGAGAAGCATGGAGAGGAAGTGGATGACCTTGTCCTCCTCCGAAAGAAAGAGAAAGAGAGGAAAATTTAAGCCCCCTGGCAGAAGGACGGAGGGATGCCCTTCTCCCATCTTCCAACATGAGGTTTTCAAGGTCCATCCATGTTGTGCACGCACCAACTTTCATTCCTGTTTAAAGCTGAATAGTATTCCAGGGTCCGGACACGCCACATCCGGCTTGTTCTTCCCTTGATGGACACGCGGGTTGGTTCCCCATTTGACTACCAGGAATAATGTTGCTGTGAACATGGCTATGAAGTATATGTTCAAGTCTCTGCGATCGGTTTTTGCGGGCATGTACCTAGGGCTGGAAGTGCTGGGTCGGGGCGATTCTATATTTAACCTACTGAGGAACCACCGGACTGTTGGCCAGTGGCTACAGCATGTTACATCCCCCCACCCCTACCCCCCCATCCCCGCCCCCACCAGCGCTCCAACTTCCCCACGTCCTCACCAACACTGGTTATTTTCCGGTTTTTTCAGTAATAAGCCACCCCAGTAGGCATGATGTGATGTCGTGTTTTGGTTCCGATTTGCATTTTCTTAATGACTAATGGTGTTGGCTGACCTGGTTTCTATTGTGATTAGTTTTGCTTTGAGAATATTTGACACGTCCTCAGAGATGCTTGGAGACACCTGGCTGGTGGGATGGTCCGGGAGGGACTGGCACTCAGGCCTCTGAGGTGTGGCCAGGGGAGCCCATCCAGGGGAGCTGGGCAGGCCCCTCCCGGCACAGCCCGCTGCCTGGCCTGCCTCTCTCCACCCACCTTGGGACCGGAGCAGACCCTTCAATAGGCTTGGTCTAAGTACACCTTCCAGACTCTCTCTGGACGCCTTCAGGTAGACTCTCCCGGGCCCCAAACCCGCAGGGATTTAGATTCCAATTTGAGTGCTTCTCCTGCACCTGAAAAAGTCGAGTTAAGAAGTAAAACTTTGGAGTTTTTCCTTCTGCCTGATTTTGCTATTAGAGAAAAAAAAAATTTTTTTTCCCCATTTCCTTTGACTTTAGCCTCTCCGGTTCCTTTCATAATCACTGCCTAAGAAAGCCCAGATAATGAGAACGGCGGGCACCTCCTCTGTGCCCCCCTCCACACACGCGCGCGCACACTCCACTAACAAGCCCCAGAGCGGGAGGGCCTGCCCTCTGGTGCGCGCTGTGTGACCTCCGCCACCCAAAGCACCTTAAGGGACTCGTGGGTCCAACGTGTCCTGTAGATAAGCTTTCCCGGTGGAAGCAGCCATCCCCGACCTACTCGGGAAGTAGATTTGGACTGAACATCTTCTCAAAGCAGAATTCCTTAACACCTATAGCAGTAGTAACCCCATTGTTAAATGGCTTCACGTCCCCAAATTTCCACTGCGGAATATTTTGGGAGAGCACCAGATATATATATGAGGCCTAAAAATCGCAACTGCCAGGACTGGGCCACGTTACTGAGCTTCTCTGCCTCTCTCTCTCTTTCTCTCCCCATCTGTAAAATGGGCAAGATGTGACCTCTTTCATTTACTCCGGAGTCTAGGGTATAAGATAAGGGCTCTGTCACTAGCAGTCAGGGCATAAGATCCCAATTGCTTTGGAAATTTAAAGGAAGGCAAGTTCGCCCCTCATTGTGGACATCATCACCAAAGGCTCTGTGAGCAAAGGAGGGAGCTTGTGAAGACCAACTGAGGCTGCGTGATTCCGCAGGACATCAAGACTCAGTGCCCACCGCCACCCAGGTCCCCAGGAGCAGTCACACCCCGTACCCTCTCCCGTGACGACGTGGATGGCAGGGCCACATGCTCTGGTCCCCACACAGGGAGGCCCTCTCAGCACGTGGGCTTCTGACAACTGCTCCCCGGGATTCGGGAAAACAGCAGGTGTACCCTGGGGGAGGGGTGGGCGGGCAACAGGGTCCCTCCTCCTTCAGAGTCATTCCTCTCTCTTTTACTGGAATACTTCACCCCCACTCGTAGCTAAAACTGAGAGGATGGGGTATTATCATAAAGGTAAATACATAATTACAGTAGGTGGTAGGTTTAAAAAAAAAACATGCAAGCTGATTATTTATTTATCCAACCAAGTGGAAACACATGAGCGACACCATCTTACTCTGACAGGTGAACATAGTCATAATTGCTCTTTAAACATGTATTTAAATGTTGATCTGTTGTGTAAATACATTTTTAAAAGGACATGTTTTGAGAAAACATCTTTGAGGGGGGATGTGCTGGGCAGGGGGCTTGGAGCATGAAAACATCTTGGGCACATGCATTCCGGAAGTTTCTCCTCCTATCAGAGCAGATGTTTTTAAGGCCCTGGGATGTACCTTTTAGAAATACATTTTGTTTTTAATTAATTAATTAATTAATAGAGGGAGAGAGTGGGGAGGGGAGGCACAGAGGGAGAGAATCTCAAGCTTCACGCCCAGCACGGAGCCCAACACAGGGCTCAATCCCAGGACCCTGAGATCACGACCTGAGCCAAAATCAAGAGTCGGATGCTCAACCGACTGAGCCGCCCAGGTGTCCCTGGAAATACCTTCTGGATTCACATTTTCTAAGAGATTCCATCCTCGTCCGCTCAGGCTGCCGCAACAAAGCACCCCAGGCTGGCTGAGCGGCTTTAGCAACAGAAATTTATTTGCCCACAGTCCTGGAGGCTGGAATCTGAGATCCAGGTGTGGGCAGGGCTGGTTCCTCCGGAGGCCTCTGTCCTTGGCCCGCAGACGACACCTCTTCCCTGTGTTCTCGCACAGTCTTCCCTGTGTGTGTGTGTGCTCATCTACACTTTTTATAAGGACACCAGTCATACTGGATTAGGGCGACTCTAGTGACCTCATTTCCGCACCCTCTCTCTGCACCCTGAGGTGCTGGGGTCTGAATGGGGGTGGGGTATCCAGTCCACCCCAGACTCTGTCCAATGGCTGGCACTGCCCGGGTAGGAGGGGCTTCCTGAGGACCCGGGTCATGCATCCTTCCGAGGGCTCTCCTGTAAGAACACTTGGTTCCAGCCCCTGGCTTTATTCATCTTTAAGGATAAATACACCAGAGGGTGATAAATACATGCCTCAGTGGCAGAGAACACATTCCAGAAAGTTCCACACTTGAAGGACTGTCCTGATAAGAGAGGGGAGCAGGTGGTTTCCAGGGTCAACCTTAGACACCCCACCAGGTGGCCGGGAGCGTGGGAGGGGAGGGGCCTGGCCAGCAGGGGGACGGCACCCACCGCCCTTGCCCTCTCCCCCGGCCCGCCCCGGTGGGCACCCCCTCTGCCGGCTCATTAGCAGCCATCCTCAGCTTTTAGGGGCGGTTCTCCCAGCTCTGGGAGCAGCGGCGGTGGCTCTTCCCCGGGGGGAAGCAGGCAGGAGGCCAGTGCCTATCTGACACGTGTCAGGTCAAATCACCAGCTGTCCTGAGAACATCTTCCTCTCGGTCACTGTCGCCTCTAGCCATGTCGTGCCAGCAGTGGACAGAGAGACAGCCGGCTGCTTAATGATGCCAGGCAGGCAGCCCCCGACAGCACGTCCCTCCCGGCTCCCAAGGGCCCCAGGGGCCCTCACCCCCGCTTCAGAGGGCTCCCCCCGAGTGGCAGTGGCCGGGTACCGCTGGGAGGGGTAAGGACCCTCCCCCTCCTGACTGGCGCGTCCCTTCCAGGCAGCAGAGAGAAAAGGAAGAACCCATTTCCCGGGAGACTGGGCAGCCGCAGCGTCTCCACAGCCGTGGTGCGCAGTGGTTCTCGTCCGCGCGGGCAGCCCGTGCCCATTTCCTGTACTACGATCATCACGTTTACTTCGTGTGTGGTTTAGCATCACAGCTGCTTGGGCATTTCAAGCTCTGCACCAAGACAGAGAACAGAGGGCACCTGGGTGGCTCAGTTGGTTAAGCGACCGCCTTCGGCTCAGGTCATGATCCTGGAGTCCTGGGATCGAGTCCCGCATCGGGCTCCCTGCTCGGCGGGGAGTCTGCTTCTCCCTCTGACCCTCCCGACCCTCCCCCCTCTCATGTGCTCTCTCTCTGTCTCTCTCTCTCAAATAAATAAATAAAATCTTTAAAAAAAAAAAAAAGAGAACAGAAATGCACATTCCAGCCTCCTGTATGCTCCTCTACCCATTCTGGAATGCTCTCTGCTATTATATGAGCTAGTGTTCCAGAAGCTTCCTCAGCTGGCCACACACAGCTGGCCCTGGCCCTGGCACCGGTGGTTCTGCCTGCTCTGCCCCCTGCACAGGTGGGCACAGGTGAGCCGTCCTTCTCAACAGTGGTCACTCTGCCCCTGTCCCCTCTGTCCCTCCACAACCCAACCCCACCTGGGAAGTTGTGGAAGGAGGGGGTCGTGAGGCGAGGGGGCAGAGGAAGGGAAGGAATAGCTGCCCATGGTGTGACAGCTCGCATGCCGGCAGAGGAAGGAAGGTGCCTGCCCCAGCATCCAGATGCTTTCAGATTCTTCCCACCCCGTGGACCTCCTGGAAGCTCGCGGAGAGGTGGCGGCCCTGAGCACCTTCCAAGGCAGGCAGCACTGCGGGACAGCCCCGCGGCTCAGGGAGCTGGTACCGAGAGCCTTGCAGAAAGGAAGGCATTAAAAAGCAGGGGGGGGAGGAGGAGGGGCTGTGCTAGGGGAGGAGAGAGAAGGAAGGGGTCCTCTCGGCCATGCAGGGCCCCAGGGCAGAGCAGAGGGGTAAACAAAGGCGGGGTCTGTGACCCATCCGGTCCCTGGTGACCATGGGGCACGCTGCCTGGCTGCCCCACTCCGGGTGCCCCCTCCCCCCAGGTTTTGTTCTTCCTTTCCCCAAATATCTGCGCTGTGCTCTAAAGTGGAGGCAAGGTCCCCGGGGACCACGGCCAGCGCAAGAGGGGCCTCTGCTTGGAGGACATGAAAGGAGAGGCTTGGTTGAAACAGCCCTCGACTGGCCCCTTGGGATCCCCCCCCAAGCCCATGCACACACCCCCTACGTGCGCTGTGCAGCCTCTGAGCAAAGCCTGGAGCCAGATGCTGCCCCCGGGGCACCCCGATGGGCTTCGCCCTCGACAGCCCAGCCCCCACCACGCTGGTCCTCTCCCTCTGGTCGGTTCCTCTCCCTCTGGTCAGTCGCAGAGCAAAATCCACACCCTGAAGGCGCCCCGCCTCCCTTCCCCGCTCTTGGGCAGGTGGTCGGCCCAGAGCCCCCGCGCTGCCTTGGGGCGCAGACGGTGGCAGAGGGGCCTCACACAGAGCGCTCGCGCTCCGGGTATCTCTGCAGGGAAGCCGGGCCCTCAGATCAGACCTGCCCCGGAGCCCCAGCACCCCGGCGTCCTGTCCCCGCATCCTGGCTTGCTCTGCCCGCCGAATGCATTCCCAGCCTGGCCCCCGCCCCTGGCTCACCCAGGGAGGCTGCGGAGTTCCTGGGCAGGGGTGGGAAGCGGGGGGCTCACTGCTTTGGGGCGGGGAGCAAGACAACCTTATCACGGGGCTCCTATCCTCTCTCCCAGCCCGGAAAGCCAGAGCCTATCACTGCTCTCTTCATAGGATTTTTTTTTTAATCCTGTATATTACAAGAACATGAATTAAGCTCTGATGAATGCAATATTAATTAATTACACGAAGATCCACGTGGGAGCCTGGAGAGGGGGTGCGGAGGGAAGGATGGTGCACGCAGATGGCAGGGAGGAGGGGCTGCCGTATAAACACATCTCCCTGCGTTTCTCCCCGCCCTGGCTCACCCAGGGAGGCTTACCTGCAGCAGCAGATGTGGCTCTGCAAGATTCAAGCCTCTGGCCCCATGACAGGCGCAGGAAGCTGGGGACGCGGTGTCCCCCCCCCCCACGCAGGGGGGAGGGGGAGGAGGGCCCTGGCTCAGGCTTTCTCTCTCTGCAGGTACGGATTTGAAACCTTGGAAATCCATTTTGCACATTCCAAAACAGCTGCTCTCAGCTCTGAGCCCTGCCAAGTGCCGAGGGCCTGATGGGGCCTGTGAACCTCTTGGGTTTCTTCTGTCCATAACACGGAGCGTGAGCACCACCAGAAGAGTCCCCATTGGCTAGAGGCAGATTGTCCTCCAAAATATATTGTAGGAGCCCCATAAACCCCCCACCTCCAGCTCTGAGTCCAGTGGTAGGGCCCACTGCCACAGAACCCTGGCAAGACGAAATGACCCTTCCAAGGACAAAAGTAAGACTGAACTTGAAAATCACCACAGATGGCTCTTGGGATATGGTCAGGGCCTCCCTGGTGCTTCCAGCTTGTCATGGGACAAGCACTTCCACCTTCAGGAGCTGACCTGAAGTGTCCTATCGGGTGGGATCTGGGTCGCCAGGCTGGGCAGGGAAGTAAGAGAGAGAAACAGGGCATACTGGTCCCCAGTATGATACTCTGTCCTCTGTAGGAAGCATCACGTCCTTTTTCTCCTTAACAGGAATGTTGTCAGAATTCTGGAGCCTAACATGATGGTTAGCTACAAGGTCTTCCATTTATTAGACTGCATGTTTGTGTCCCCCTAAAACTCATTTGTTAAATCCTAGCACCCAGTGTATTGGACGTAAGGACCCTGGGAGGTCCCTCATGAATGGGATTCGCACCTGAGTAAAGGAAGTCCCAGAGAGCTCGCTCACCCGTCCCACGGAGGCAGCCTGTCGCCGACCTGGAACAAGCTCCCACCACGCACCGGGGCTGCTCACGTCTTAATCTTGGACTTCCAGCCTCCAGAACTGTGAGGAATAAATGCCTGTTGTTTATAAGCCACGCAGTCTATGGCCATTTTGTAAAAGCATCCCGAACAGACTAAGACAGACTCTTTCTGCCACATCTAGCCAAGGTTTACAAGTTCTGAAGCCCCATCCATAAAATGCCAGACATCTCATGAATGTTCACAAGCCGTTCCCCTCGCTTCACCTGGGCTGTGTACCCAGAGAAATGCAAAACCGTTTTGGAGCTAAAGTATATCTTGTTATTCTGTCCAAAGACCAGGGGAGAATTTTTCTACATGCTTGCATGACACAATTCCTGTAGCACCCACAGTCCATTTCCAGCACTTCGGTTTTTCAGTGGTTTGTTTGTTTGTTTGTTTGTTTGTTTGTTTTTAAAATGTTATTTATTTATTTACTTGAAAGAGAGAGCTCAAGCAGTGGGGAGGACAAAGGGGGAGGGAGAGAGAGGGAGAGAATCTCCAGCAAACTTCATGCTAAGGGTGGAGCCCTACATGGGGCTCGATCATACGACCCTGAAACCATGACCTAAGCCGAAACCAAGAGTTGGACACTCAACCAACTGAGCCACCCAGTGCCCCCATTTCCACCACTTCGTATCATGAAAGCTGGAAGGCTCAAAGCCATGTTTCCCCAACAGCCTTGCTTTTTTATAGAATACCAAAAGTGATTTAGGGTCTGGAACAGAGGCACTTGTGCAATACGTGGAAGGTGCACGGACACAGGGGTCCTAGCTCTCTCCTACAGTGCTGGTGGGGGGATGTGCATGCACCAGCTCCCCGTCTCCAGCCCCATGGGTGTGAGGTTAACGCCATGTGAGGACCTCTGTATCCTAGCTGTGGAACCACAACCTCGAAGCTGGGGGTGCATTCCAATGCCACTGTCCCAGCCTTCCACCAATCCTACAACATCTACTTTCCTATGTCAAATCCATTGGGGGGCACCTGCCTGGCTCAGTCAGTACAGCATGTGGTCTTGATCTTAGGCCTGTAAGTTTGAGCCCCACGTTGGGAATAGGGATTACTTAAAAATAAAAATCTTAAAAAAAAAAAATCCATTTGGGTTTGGAACACCTGGAGTGGCTTCTCACTTTGAAGAGACAGCTTCTAACATTTCACCAGGAAGGGCAACGCTTGCTGTCAGTTTTTGGTAAACAACCATTATTATAGATTAGGTTTATAATTATTACTCATGGCATCTTATCCTTTACTTTTCTGTATCTGTTGAGATTGTCTGGCCATATGGCCTTTAAACCTCAATCTGTCGGAGGTCCTTCTGGGCTGCGATGGTATGAAGTGGTCAGTGAATTCACTCCACAAAAAATAAGCATTAAACTGGACACAGTTGTCAAAAATCCACCTTTTGGGGGCAGTGGGAATCAACTAAAGACAGACTGGAAACTGCAAAGTTCTTGTTCAGGGGAGACTAGGAGGGTCCGCAGTCTTCTCGCCTGGGGGCCCCCATCCTCCCGAAGTGAGGTCAGCAAGGACAGTGGTAGGGTGACCTGATCAGGGATAAGGGGAAAACCCCGCAGTTTTGTAAGCTCAAGGCAGCACTGTGAGCTGGGGCAAGCAGGGGGCGAGCCATCCATACAGGGTGTAGGGGGAGCGAGGGAGAGACCAACTCTGGGAGCTGAGAGTGCCTCCAGGCCACGTTGCCTGAGCTGTTCGGTGCCTGTTATTAAAGGCACATTTGTTTAATAAGAATTTGCATATGTCGAAGACCTTGTTCTGAGTCCCGATGCATCAGCATCGGGCAGCATCGCTGTGGGGGACTCACTGGCCCTCCCCACCTCAGACTTCTTCCGTGGCCACCAGTGTCCATCAAAAGAGCCCAGGGTTGTGGTGACCAAAGTACCTGAGCTCAACTCACAAGGAAAGCACCTACCAAGGACCCAGTGCAGTGAATTTTAAATGAGCATGTCGAGGTACATCACAAGGATACTTGAATGGCAGCACTAGAGAAATGATCTGAACAGCTTCGGAGGGTAAAAGAGACCATGCACAAAGGACGGAGATGGCCCCAAGTTTGCCACCGCAGTAGGGGACTGGAAGACAGAAGAGCAATGTACGCAGGGTTTCCAAAGCAGTGATTTTCAGCAAGCACTTCACACCCAAAGAGTGAAGGCAGAACAAAGACATTGTCAGGTGAAGTCTCAGGAAATGTACCTCTTGGGCGTTTTCGGGAAGCTCCTGGGACACACCTGATCTGGGAAACAGGCACCACAACCCAGTGGGAAGGAAAGAGAAGTTGCATATTGATGGATGGGAAGGGGGGGGTGGCAACTGCAGGGAACAGAAGAGCTCAGGGAGGACACGGGGGCTCCATCCGGTGCAGGGGGAGAGCTCATGAAGCATCTGATATAATAATCGTGGGGAACATAGAACTGAGTGTGGTGTTAGAGAATTTAGGGAGAAATTGTGACCGTGACCTAGTCAACCGTGTGACCAAATAGTATCTAATTAGATATTATTAACAAATATTAACTCTAAGAAGAACAAGGACATAAAGATTTTATTTATTTATTTGACAGAGAGAAAGACAGCGAGAGAGAGAACACAAGCAGGGGGAGTGGGAGAGGGAGAAGCAGGCTTCCCGCTGAGCAGGGAGCCTGATGCGGGGCTCGATCCCAGGACCCTGGGATCATGACCTGAGCCAAAGGCAGACGCTTAACGACTGAGTCACCCAGGCGCCCCTAAATAAATAAAATCTTAAAAAAAAAAAAAAATAGATTTTAATGTTCTTAAATTTACAGTTGGGGCGCCTGGGTGGCTCAGTTGGTTAAGGGTCTGCCTTTGGCTCAGGTCATGATCTCAAGGTCCTGGGATGGAGTCTGACATCGGGCTCTTCTGCTTCTCCCTCTCCCTCTGCCCCTCCCCTCCATTCATGTTCTCTCTCTCTCTCTCTCTCAAATAAAAATAAATAAAATCTTTAAAAAAAACAATTAAATACAGAATTAATAAGAGGTACATACCTTACAAATACCCAGAGAATATGCCAGGAAGGTAAAAATACAATCTGTAGAGAAAAATCCAGAAGACTTAGAACACTTACACACACACAAAATCAGAGAAGCAAAGGAGATAAAAGCATTAAAACCAAATGTGTTTGTTATAACAATAAAAGTAAATGAGTGTGTTCTTTTATTAAAAAAAAACTTACAAGTATATGCTGTTTACCAGAGGCACTTCCAAAACAAAAGAGAAATTAAATATTAAGGAGAGATTAAATTTAAAACAGCAGGCAAACACGATCAGGGAAAGGCAAACAAAGAGAAAACGGAGGCGGGAACGTTCTTATTAGTCAGCACAGCACCAAGAGCAAAAGATACCAAAATGCACAGTTATTTTATGATGATCAAAGGCAGGATCCACAATGAAAACACAATGTAATTCGTCATATGGCAGATTAATACGGAATCAAAACAAATCAACAAAAAGTGGCCAAATACAAAAAGAATCAGAATTGCAGGGGTTGACAATAACCATCTCTCTTGACTGATAGTCAAATGGATGAAAAAAAATAGACAAAGTACTTTAATAATACAATTCGTAAGGTTAAAGAAATTTCTACCCATGTCTATAAATGGATCAAGAGGTAGATTGGGATAGCCAGTCCCCACGATGACCCCTGTGTCCTCCCTTCCCGCTTGGCACTGAGGATGCTCTGTGTATCCAGTGGAGGACACAGGAATGATGGTGCATCACTTCCAAGACGGGGGTATTAAACACATCACAGCTTCTGTTTGCGTCGTGTTCTTTCTTTTTCCCTTGGGTCACTCATTCCGGGGAAGCCAGTTGTAATATGAAGAGAGGTCCACATGGCAAGGAACCCATGTGGCTTCTGCCAACAGCTACAGGAATGGAGCCATCCCTGGGCTGGACCTTCCCCCTTCACTGGTCCTCAATGCCTGAGCCACAGAGACGGGGAGAGAATAACTGCCTGTTGCTTGAAGCTATTGTTTGGGAGTCATTTGTTATGCAGCAATAGATGACTAATAGATGGGTAGGAAAATAGATTTTTCATAATATTCCCTCTTGTCAAACATCAAAGGAGAGGTTACAAAATTGATTATACCTTGGGGCGCCTGCGTGGCTCAGTCGTTAAGCGTCTGCCTTCGGTTCAGGTCATGATCCCAGAGTCCTGGGATCGAGCCCCACATCAGGCTCCCTGCTCGGCAGGAAGCCTGCTTCTCCCTCTCCCACTCCCCCTGCTTGTGTTCCTGCTCTCGTTATCTCTCTCTCTGTCAAATAAATAAATAAAATCTTTAAAAAAAATTGATTCTACCTTGGATCACAAAGTGGCTCTTTTCCAACTGCTTTCTTTTCTACCCACGTGCAGGTCACATGGGATAAGGAACCTCTCTACCCGGATTAAAAAAAAAAAATGGAAAACTGTTGCCAGACCATGCGATGAGGCATTATGGTCACCTACAGGTCAAGACGATAACATCTGGCTCTAATATCTGGTAGCGGTTGTATGGATTTATCCTCTCATTGAAGATAGTTATTTTTTAGAAAGATTTGTTGCTTGACTTCACATTACTGCTGACGTAGCTTAAATATTTCGAATGCATAAAATTCTTTAACTCTTTCCATTCCTGCTACATTCAGGTTTTCTGCCCAAGGACACAATCGAGAGATGGTTATTTTTACCCTGCTCTTGCAGTATCAATGTGCTAAGAGATGCATTTGCTAGCTGAAGCGAGCAATATATTTTTAAGGGTGCCGGTGATCTAGACACCAAACTATTTCCCAACAAACAGGAAGTTCTGCTCTGTTCATGTGGGATAGATAAAGCTAAATCCAGGAATACAGCACATAGCCAAGCTTATAGTAAAATCCCGGAATTACTGTCTATATGAATTTTGGACCATTACGTTGCTGGCCTCCATAATAAGAATAAAAGGTTTACAATTTTGTTGGTTAATTAGTTAATGCAACCATTTTAATGGTTAATTTTTTAGTGTTCATTTTTGTTATTAATTCTCTGTCTTACTACACTGAAGTCAGATGTAGTTAGTAATGTTTCTTCTTTGGGGATTTTATTGAGCTTTTCTTTGTGGCATGCCTAGAATCAGCTTTTGTAAATGTCCATGGCCACTCGAAGAGAAAAGACACCACCTCCAGGATATTGTTAACATACACCAGGTGCCTGGGTGGCTCAGTCCATCAAGCTTCTGCCATCAGCTCAGGTCATGATCCCGGGGTCCTGGGATTGGGCCCCACATCGGGCTCCCTGCTGAGTGGGAAGCCTGCTTCTCCCTCTGCCTGCTTCTCCCCCTGCTTGTGCTTTCTCGCTCTCAAATGAATAATCAATAAATAAAAATCTTAAAAAACAAAAAAAAGTACACCTGTCAGCTCCATCTAGCCTCTCTGAAGCCTTATTTCTAGTCTGCTTTTCCTGTTATGTGCGGAGATAGGCAAGCCACAGTATGCCGACCTGCTTGCCCTCCTGAATCTGCCACCTGGCCCTCTAGATCTCATGCCACGTTGTTTGGGTGGTGGTGGGTTCCACTATGGTGGCCCCTTTGTTCCACTTAGCGCTTCTGCCCTTGAACTGAATGCTTGCCGGTATCAATATAATGACCCTGATGCTTCTGGTTCTGTTTGGTTGATCTGGTATGTTTTTTCCTTTTTCTGTGTTTAACTTGACTGAACTGCTTTATTTGATCTATGTTCCTTATAAATACTATATAACGGAGTTTGTTTTCTGACCCGATTTTAGAGTCATTTCCTTTTAACAGGTGATTTATGCCGTTTACATTACTTGATATAAATGAAATAGGAAGTCCTAACTGTATTATTAAATATCATTAGTCTACCATTTTCAATGTTTTTTTTTGTTTTCTCTCTCTTACTCTAGGTCTGTTATTGTGTGTGTGCATATATATCATATATTTATACAGTAAGTATATACTTTATGTACATATAAAATATACCTATGCATATTTTATATATACACAAAATATATTTTAATATATAATAAATCAATAGTATTATAACATATAAAATATATTTGTATAAATATATATGTGTATATATATATATGGTATGTGTCTGGTTTTCTCTGTGGTATAAGTACCACCATCCACCCAGGCATACAGTAACAAATTCATAAGTCATTTAAGCTCCCCCCTCCATCCATGCAATTGCCAATACCTGGCTCTTCGACGTCTCTCTCAAATCTGTCATCTCCTCTTCAGTCTCTGCCTTATGCCAGGTTCTTTTTAATTTTTTTAAGATTTTATTTATTTATTTGACAGAGTGAGTGAGAGAGCACAAGCAGGGGGAGTGGCAGCGGGAGAGAGAGAAGCAGCCTCCCCGCCGAGCCAGGAGCCCAACGCCGGGCTCGATCCCAGGCCCCGCCTTGTGCCAGATTCTTAATGCTTCTCACCTGGATCATCACATATCATCCTAACTGGCTCGTCACCTGCCCTCATCCCGCATCGACACGGTCTTTGTGCAGCTGATAGAGGACACTCTAAAGCCGCATCGTCCGATACGGTAGGCAAGTTTACTTTACATAAAATTAAAAACAATTCAGTTCCTCAGATGCTCCAGCCACATTTCAGATTTTTAAGAGCCACGTGGGTCTCGTGGCTGCCGCCCTGGACAGCTCCACCACAGAACACGGACACGGCTGCGGAAAGTTCTTTGCATAGCACTGTTGTGGATGCAGATCTAACCATGTCATTTCCCTTCAGGAAAGTCTTTTGCAAAACACAGCTCAAACTCCTCAAGACTGTAGCCCTCAGGGCTCTTCGCAACATGGCCCCTGCCTGTAGTCCGACCCCTCTCCTGCCCGTTTCCAGATTTCCTCTCCAGCTCCACAGAATTACTTACTTGTCTTTGACCACCGTGCGCTGCTTCTCTTTCATGCCCTGACGCTCACCACCCGCTCAACCCAGTGCTGCCCCTTCCCGGGCTTTGTCTCTCCGGCGTCCTTCCGTCCTTCCCACCCCGGCTCCCACAGCCACTGTGCCAACTCCGCTCCGAACTCGAGATCTGAGAGGTCATCTGTCTTCCCCACCATGCCACAAACTCCTGAGAAGAGGTCCTGCCTTTGATGACTAAGATTCCCCATAGGAAGCAGATTACTGGCATGTGGATACTGGCACTCGGAGGTTCTCAAAACAAACCTTCCTTAAATGAACAAACAGGTAATCACATGAATGGAGGCCAAGGAGCACGAGTGTGCTCGGGCGATCAGGGAGCAGTAAAGGGACCGGTTAGTAACAGAGCCTGGGAGGTGGGCCGATTAGAACTTGCGGCGGGGTTCAGTCCACACCAATGATCAAACTAGATGGATTCTGGGCTTTGAAGGCATGTACAATTGCAGAGAGCAAGTTCAGTTTCCTTTGGGAGCTGCCGAACATTAAATTAACCTTTTTAATCCTTGAAAAGCAGCACAAACGCAGTCTGCTCACTCTGTGTGCTTTGCAGCTGCCTGGGGTGGGGGTGGGGGAAACGCCAGCCTTTGGAGGATTAAAGAGAAAGCTATTAAAGCTGCGTATTTTTTTAAAAGAGAGAGAGAGTACAAAGAAGAATTACGAGAAGCCCCCGAAATTACAAGTGTGGGTTACAGTAATTGCTAAATTACAGAGCTCCAGCTTTATTAGACACACACCCCCTCGGCTTCCAAAGATTTCTAGGGCTGTCTTGAGCTGACAAGAGCCAAAAAGCTCTGTGGGAAATCTGGCAGGGAGCTGAGTGGTGCTAATGGGAGCCCCTCTCGTGGGCGAGGCTGGGACTCAGAGATCTGGTCCAGGACCAGGGCAGTTTCTGTTTTCTTTTTTCTTTTTTTTTTTAAAGATTTTATTTATTCATTTGACAGAGAGAGACACAGCGAGAGAAGAAACACAAGCAGGGGGAGCGGGAGAGGGAGAAGCAGGCTTCCCGCGGAGCAGAGAGCCCGATGCGGGGCTCGATCCCAGGACCCTTGGACCATGACCCGAGCCAAAGGCAGACGCCTAATGACTGAGACACCCAGGCGCCCCTAGTTTCTGTTTTCTAGTGGTGAATTCCTCTGTGGGGGGATGATGCACCATGCACTGGGGTTTGGAGGTAGAACTGGGGTGTTCACATTTTCCTACTATGTGGAAGCAGCAGTGGCCTGTGACCAGTTGATTTGGAAGTCCTGAGATGTCTCCCAGGGTCTGTGAAGGGACTGGATTCAGCAGAGAAGGCCCTTCATCAGGCTAATATTCATCATTTTCTCCATTCACAGCCATAACACCTAAGCTTCAAAGGTAAGTTCTGCCATCTTTGAGAATTACCACCCATCTCCGTACACCAATGGCCTCCTATTCAACAGCATTCCCCCTCCATACACCTGCCTCCTGCCACGCCAGCCACATATGAGCACGTTCCACCTACCTTTTGCGTAGAGACACACATTAACTTTATCATGCTGTTGTCTTTTCTCCAAACACTAAAGGGAAAGACCCCGTCTTACCTTCAAAACACTGGAAGCAAGTGGCAAGATGAATCTAATGAATGCAGCATCCAAGCCCAGACCCGGCTCAGATGCATACTAGATGGGCTCAGCCCCTTACACTCACGGCCTGAAAGAAGAAGGGTCATGTTCTTTTTCCAGGAGAAATATATTTGTTTTGCACACTCCTGGATTTTTTACACATAACATTTGGAGTAAATAAAAAATTACATGCAAAGAAAGAGGAAATTGTGACCCATAATCAGGAGAAAAATTGTCAGTAAAAGTAGACCCAGAGATGGCTGAGATGTTAGAATTACCGGACAAGGATTTTATGATAAAGATGTTAAAAGATCTAGTGGGGAGGGTGGGCAGCATGTATGAACAGCAGAAAGGGCACCAGAAGGAGCTGCAAACAGCTCACCTTCTCCTCTGCTCTCAGCTCTGCCCTCCACCTTCTGGCTGGTTTTCATTCCTTTTTTTTTTTTAAGATTTTATTTTTAGGTAATCTCTACGCCCAACATGGCTCAAATTCACAATCCCAAGATCAAGAGTCACACGCTGCACTGACTGAGCCAGCCGGGTGCCCCTGGATTTCATTCCTTTAGACTCCAGGGCAGAGAAGCAAGTTGAGGCCATCCTGTCAGCCTCAGCAAGTTGGTGATAATGTTGGTGATGGTGATGGTGCTGGTGATGGTGGTGAGTGATGATGGTGATGATGTTGGTGATGGTGATGATTATGATAGTGATGATGATGATGGGGATGATGATG
>NW_023270494.1:4279877-4368280 GCF_011800145.1 Mirounga leonina
GTGATGATGGTGATGATTATGATAGTGATGATGATGATGGGGATGATAATGGTACTGATTATGGTGGTGATGATGGTGTTGACAGTGGTGAGAGTGATGATGATGATGGTGATAAAGATGGTGATAATGGTGATGATGGTGCTGATGGTGGTGATGATGGTGATGAAGACGATGGTGATGATGGTTGTCTTCATCTGCTTGGGCAGATATGACAAAATACCATGGGCTGGGTGGCTTAAACAACGCGAATTTATTCCTTACACTTCTGGAGACCAGGGAGTCTACAATCAAGGTGCTGACAGGCAGATTCTGCTCCTGGTGAGAGCTGGTTCTGTGGCTTGTAGACAGCTGCCTTCTCACTGCTCAAATGGCCTCTCCTCAGTGTGTGCACATGCAGAGAGAGGTACCTTGTCTCTTCTTATAAAGCATGAATCACATCCTGAAGAAACCTAATCCCCTGCCAAAGACCGCACCTCCAATTTCCATCACATTGGGGGTAGGCTCCGACATATGAACTTGGGAGGGACACCGATTGCAGTCCCAAACCAGTGGGCTCTCTTGACCCCGTGTGTTTCCCTGTATCATGTGCTATGGGGGCATGCGTGTTTGCTGGCGTGCTCACATGTGTGCACGCAGACCACACTCCCTGCTCTGAGACCACAGGCAGCCCGGCGCAATGAGACTGAATACGGCTGTGTTCCAGCCCCGCTCCTCCTGGGGGGTGGTGGCAGAGGAAGGGCTGTCCAAAGCAGCTCCCAGAGCACAAGGCACTCAGAGGAGGAACCCGGGGAGCCAGGCCTCCGCCACCACCCTGCTGCATGCCCTGTCTCCTCACCCGGGCAGTGGAGCCGGCAGCCCTGGATGTGCCTTCTCCAAAGGCATCACTTGAGTGGGAATCTCTGTAAACCTTGAAGTGCGGGACAAACATCAGGGCCCTCTGTTCCCAGAAAGGACTTTTCTCTCCCCTACCTACCCCCAGCTGCCCTGGGGAGCTGGAGCTCCAAACAGGACCCTGAGGAGGGGAGGTGGGGTCAGGTGGGGGGCTGTGCCTCGGCTGCCAAATAGACAGTGAAGACCCAAAGATGCCACTGAGCCCCTGTGATGACTGGCCCCCTTGAGTTAATCTGGTTGCAAATCCTGAGACTCAGCAACCCCCTCCCCAGGCCACGTCCACACCCCCCACAGCTCGCCAACTGGGGGGCACTGCTGGTCCTACCCCCCCCCCCCCCCCCCCAGCGTTCAAAGCCCTACTTGCAGCTGGCTGAAGGGCACAATTTTCTCTTCCCTTGGCAGAGACCCCCTTGCAGCCCCAGGGCCCCTTTCTCCAGCAGGAGATGCAGGTATGCACCCTTTTCTCTTTGCCATGCTAGAACATGCTGGAACCACATCTTCCACCGTGAGACCAGCCTGTCCCAGACCCAGTGGGCCTGAGACACAGACAGCCTTTTTAAAAATATTTATTTTTAAAACTGTAGTAAAATAGACATCACATAAAATTTACCATTTTAGCCTTTTTTAAATGTACAGTTCGGGGGCATTAAGCACATTCACACTGTTGTGCAGCCGCCGCCGCCGCCATCCACCTCCAGAACGTTCTCTTTTCCTAAACTGAAGCTCTGTCCCCAGAAACATTCACTCCCGTCCCCCTGCCCCAACTCCTGGCACGCAAGGACGTTCTGAGGGCGGGATGTCTGGGAGCCGCCGGGCCAGGGGCAGCCCCTGGGGCCGCGCATCCCCCAGCCCCCTCACAGGGCTCCAGGCAGGGTGCAGAGGCTGGTTCTGAGTGGTGCCCACCCTGGCCTGGCTGGTAAAGCCGCCCCTGGGGGTCTCCTGAGTGCTCCAGCTCCAGTCTCAGCTCTGCCTGCGTGGGTCCTCGGGGCCTCCCCCACGTGATCCCTCCATGTGGCTGTTTCTTTCAGGGGACTTGTATTTCTTCGTGGGACAGGCTCCAGTGAAGTCATAATCAGGGAGATGGAGGGGCCATGGCAGCTCTCCACGTGCCAGGACTGGCAGATCAGCCTGATGCTGGTGTCCCTGGCACCCGAGGAGGGGGAGGAGGGAAGAGGGAGGAGGGAAGAGGGAGGAGGGAGAGGAGGGAGGAGGGGCAGGAGGGGCAAGAGGGGGAAGAGGGGAGGGGAAGGAGGAAGGAGGGGGAGGAGGGAGAGGGCATTGTGGGAAACGGGCAACCGTTCCCTGGCACAACACTCTCCAAGTAATTAGTTTTTAAACCCGGCAGACAGTTCAAGACCCACTCACTCTGGGCAGCTTTAATCATTCATAGTCCCTCTTTATTCTCATTATTTACAGCCGACAGGAAGGAAGATGCTCTCTCCCTGGGCTCTGGGCATCCACTCAGCTGCACTCTTCTATCGGGATCCGCGGCTTGCCCGGGAAACGGCGGCTGAGAGGCGGCCCAGGACTCTCCAGGGACCTGCGGAGGGCTGGCCAGGGGCCCCGCCTGGAGGACTTGGGGCATCAGTGTCCTGGGGGGGGGGGCACCAGGCAGGGGTGCAGCGGGAGAGTGGCTGGGGCTCACACAGGCGGGAGAAAGGAGTGTGGTGGGGCCAGCCTTGCAGGGGTGCGGGGAGGGGCTTGGCTTGGGGTAGACTCAGCCCGGCTGGCCTCCCCACCCCCTCTGCCGCTTCCAGCCTCTGGCCTCCTGGTCCCCTCCAACTCCATGCTCCCCCCGACTCAGGCCTTCACACAAAGGAAGCCCCGTCTGATGCCTACCCCATCATGGGCCGGGTCCCCCATTATACAACCTTCCAGGCCTGGACCTTCTCCCTCGGCACTTACCTCGATGGACAATGACCACAGGGCTGTTCGTACCTTCCTGTCTCTCCTGAAGCTGAGGGACTGGTCAGGGTCACCTCGGCCCATGAGTGACCCAGGGCAGGGCCAGGGACCATTGCATCCACCCCTCCATTCCCCACCCACCCCCTCTAGCCTCTGGGGCGTCTCAATCTGTGATCGACGAGGGGTGACCTGCTGGGGTCTCCCTGGCGGACCCATTCAAGAGATGCCCAGCTGCCTACTTGAATCTACGTGGAAAAGCAGCTCAGAAATGAGCATTTCGGTAATAGGGTCACAGCAGTGTTCTGTGCAGTGAGCCCTGAGCTCCGTGACACCGTCACATGTGAGACTCTGATGGTTGGTGTGCATGACTTCACAAGGATGCTTCGCCCACCCACATGCCAAACCGCAGTAACGAGAGCCTCGATGGAACCGGGCAGGAGGAGGAAGGACGGGTCAACACAATCCTGGGGTCCCTCCTGGCTCTGGGTCTACACAGTCCCTTTCAGCGTGGGCTTCTGAACCATTTCCAGTAGCTTCTGCAACCAGGCACCTCTCTCATCTGTGAGGAGGACAGGGAAGGCTTGCACCCCTCCGGCCCTCTGGGCGCAGCCCACAGACGGGGGTGAAAACGTAGCAATCCTCACTTAGTAAGACAGGTGTACGGGATGGACTATCGTACCACCATTAAAATCCTGTTTTCCAAGAAAACACAATGAAGTGGGAAAACCCTCACTGAGAGGAAGTGAAAACGCGGGTTACAAAAGGATGTGCTCGATCTGCGCTCAGCTTTGGAAAGACAAACAACAAAGTTTGCCGATGCATTTAAAAGCGCTTCTTTATCTCCCATACAGTAGCCGGTTGACTGGCAATGGTGGGTTTCTGGGTTCGCTGTTAGGGTTGTTGTTTTCTGGCTTTTCTGTTTTTCACACTTTCTACAGGAAGCAGGTGTGACTAATACCATCAGAGAAAAGCCAGGGCATCTTACTTTCTGGAAAGGCCAGCGCCCTCAGAGTGGGGGCAGGGCTGGGGTCTACAGCCAGCCTGGATCAGCAGAGGGAACCACAGCCTCCCTGGGACTCTCCAAGGACAGGCTCCCAGGTTTGGGCTCCTCACGGTGACATTTTCATCAGTGACTGACCCATGTGCTGGCATTAGGCCAGCGTCCCTGACACAGCTGGGTCGGGTTCCCCGGGCCCCTCCTGCCTGGGCCTTGGGGCAGTGCACACATCTGGAAAGTGTTCTAGGCGCCAAGGCAGGAAACGCATCTGGTCTGCTGAGTCCCAATTTTCACTGTCCTAGACAGCCGAGCTGGGCCCAACCTACTTGGAGGGCTGTCCCTTCTCCTTCCTCAGGGGGAGGGGGAGAGCAGGGAGAAGGGAGAAGGGGAGGGCCAGGGACCTCTGCAAGGTGGTCCCTGAGACAGGATGCCTCCAAATCCCTCAGCTGTGCACACTGGGGTCTGGCCCAGAAGTCTGCATGGCTCTCACCCTCCCTCCTGCCCCCCAACTTCCTCTCCTCAGCACCCCTAAAACGGTATCAAGCAGGATACAAAGCAAAGCCCAGGAACCACGATGATAATGACGCCAGCCCCCACCAGAGTTGGCACTAGGGAGGAGGAGGGTGGGCTTTTCATTTCCTGGTGGGGTATTTTTTTTTTTCTGGCATTTTCCACATTCCACATTGTCTACTATGTCTGTTACTTTGGTAGTCAGAAAGTAGCATTTAACAATGAGGAGGGCACATCCATAAATATAGATCTGAAAGGAGACCCCCCCAGTCAGCTGATTTCCATCTGGCTTCTCCCCCAGGTGGAGGCCACCTGCCATGGATCCTCACCGGATGCAAGGACACACACAAGGCAGGGTCTGGAAAAGCACCCCACCCCAAATTGCCTGTTGTTGTAATCATTTTCCCGGCTTGTTCAAACCCTGCAGCCCAGAGCAGGGAAGGCATGAGCACAGGACACCTGGTCACCACAGCCCCTCGGGACATCCCACCCCCACACAGGTGTTCAGAGCCAGCATGACTCTATGGCTTGTCCTTGGGGCCTCCTGCTCACCCCCAGGATGTCTTGGCAACAGCCCAGCCCAGACCTCGCAGCTCCGTAGGAGCCCCTTGGGCCAAGGAGTCCACGACCAGGACCCTGAGCGGTGGGAGAAGGGTCAGGGTAGTGTGGGGTCTACATAGGGTGAGCAACTTGTCCGGCTCACCCAGGACCTTCCCAGTTTTAGGGCTGAAATCCCAGATCCCTGGAAACCCCACATGTGCAGGCAGACCGGAACAGTTGGTCACCCGGATCTACAGGGGATCTGCTTGCTTGGGTGGGGGACGAGCCCCCATCACCACAGGCATTCCCTGGTTGCCCTTGGATGGGCAGAGCTGGTGTCCTGGTCGCCGCGAGGCTGGCGCGTGAGGGACCAGCAGCGCCAGGGACAGGGAGACAGCCAGACACGGTAAGTAAGCCCCCGGGGGGAAGGAGCCAGATTCTAGAACGGAGATCAAGGCTCGGAGCCCGTGTGGGGCCCTGGAGAGGGTCAGGCCCAGAGAGAGCAGCTTCTGGACGTGGGTGTCCAGCAGGGGCGAAAATGGGGACAGTTTCAGTCTGGAGGAGGGAGGGGGAGCTTCAGAGCTGGAGGAGTCCTGAGATGATGACCCCGCAGCCCCCACCCCTGGGCTGACCCTGTCCTCCTCCTGTACCCCCAGCAGACGTCGGCAGCAGGGGGGCACCTCAGAATCCAGGAAGCAGATGGTCCACGTGGCCACTGCCCATTGATTCATTTGGACACGAAACCCATTTACTTTCTGCAGAACGAGCCAACCTGCCCGATGGAAGGGCTGGGGCGGCCCGAGGGGCTGCAGTAATCCTCCCCCAGCTGGTCCGTGGCAGAGCAAACCTTGAACCCTCACCATCTGAGCCCCGCTGCAGGGCCCTCTGCGGCCGCCTTATCCCTGAGACCCAGCGATGGGGGGGGGGGGGGGGGGGGTAGGGGATGCCCTGGGTTAAACAGCACCCACCCCCCAAATTCATGTCCTCTCAGAACCTCAGGACGTGGCCTTATTTGGAAACAGGGTCTTTGCAGATGTAAGTAAGGATGAGATGAGGCCACCCTGAAGATGGGCCCCAAATCCAAAGGGAGTGCCTTACAAGAGACCTGTTTCTCATCTGCAAGGACAGAGGGGGGCACAGTGCAGAAGGCCAGGGAAAGGACAGCCCGCCGGCACCTCGATCTCGGACTTGGGGCCTCCGGAAGCGGGAGGGAATGGATTTCTGTTGTGCGGTGGTGTGTCATGCACAGCAAAGGGCTCGGCCCCAAGCGCCCGCGGGGATGTGCAGACACACGAGCCCCCGGGAGCCTCCACTCGGGGCCACCGTCTCAGCTCCTGACCAGCTCCTGGGGTTCGATCTGGTAGGGCGAGATTCAAGAAGAGAAACTTTATTTCTGACAATACAGGAACGAAAGCCGCTTGCGGTGCCTCCGGGGGGAAGCCTTGCCCCTGGCTTTCCACGTACACGTGGGCTTCCGAAGCCCCCGAACGCAGCGCCCCGGCACGAGGTTCAGCAGCCCCCAGAATCGCGGCGACAGCGGCTTCCTCCCCAAGGAGAATCGCGCCTCTGGGGTCCCGGAGGGGAGCACGTCCCCCCGCCACGTTCGCGTTCGGACATTTATTTCAGGAAATACAGTTTCAACACTTTGTTATTTATACAAAAAGACGAATTTCTCAGGAGGCACAGAGCAAAAGGCCACTGTGGGACAGAAGCCAGTGAAAAGTCACGATCTGTCACGATCTGGCTACAGAGAAGGAAAGCGGGTCCGTCCCGCCCAGGGGGCTGCCCCGCGCCCTCACCTCTCCGCTGAAGCTGGAGGTGTCCTTCGAAATCTTGGTTTTGGCAAAAACGTGGCAAGTCGGCAAGTCAATGGTTTCGCTAAGGGGTCCTTCCTGTCTCCGGTGGGGAGTGAGCACGCAATGCAAGGACATCGTACACACACACGCACACGCACGCGCCCTGCACAGGCCTGTCTGCATCCCCTTCCTCCCGCTGCTTGCAGATAGACGTGCACCTCCCCTGTGTCTAATCTCAGAACCTGTGCCAGCCCCCTGGCTCTCCAGAAGGCAAGGAGAAGCACCCGCCGCCTGCCGTGCGCGGCTCGGACGGCCCCAGCTGCTCTCCCCATGGAGACACAGGGTGAGGGAGCGGGAGCGACCGGCCGAGCCCTGCTCGTAAAACCCCGGGCTGCAGCCCGATGAGGGGCCATGCACACCTGCCTCCTGACCTCTCCCTCTTTGCGGGGGGTCTTTACGATGGGCTCTGGGGTGCAGGAGCCCAGGCACATTTAGGGCAACAAAAAGCTCCCGGGGTCAAGGTCAGCAAGGCCTGGGCCAAGAAGGCTGAATGTGTACCTGGGGTGGAGCATCTTAGGCCAAAGAGATTTCTAAACAGACAGACAGACGGACAGAAACACACTCTCCCAGTCACATGGGACGGTGCAGGGCAGGCCCTGGGGTCACATGGGCGGCTCTGAACAGGCCCGGCCCCATACAGCACCCCCTTTCCCTGCACAGTCGCCTCTTCCTCCCTCAGCTCCTCCACCAGATTCACCTGTTTGGACCTTCCCCCAAAGCATGGGGGTGGGCTGGAGTGGGGTGCATTTTTTTCCTTCCTTTGCATGCTCAATCAAATCCTGGGGGGGGGGGGGGGGGGGGGCGATGGAGAGATGAAGACACACCTCCCTCTCTCTGACTTGTCCCCAGTTCCCAGTGCCGGTGGCGGGGACAGCGGGGACAGCGGGGGAGAGAAGGCTGGCTTGTGGACGGATGATAAAGGCACTTTCTGCTCCAGGACGGGTTCGCGGGCGGGCGGCAGGCGATGCACCTCCCGGTGTCTAAGCAATTGGCAACCTGCATCTCATGGAATTAACTATTCTCCCCAGGGGGGTGGCAAAGGTGGGGGCTCTCTGAGTTACGGGTCTAGGCCGTGTAGAGAGGGGGCAGGAAGGGGCTCCGGGGCGGCCAGGCCAGCTCCCCTGCACAAGCCTGCCTCACTCAGAGGCTGGGGCCGAGGGCGACCCAGAGCTGTGCCTGCAGTTGAGGGGGCAGTTGGGGGCTGGCACCGAAGCCGCGGGTCCCCTCCTGCCCCTCCTGGCCGTGGCCCAGCCTCTCGCAGACCTCGGGGACGGCCAGAGGGATGGCCTCCTGCCCGAGGCCCCGCCCGGTCCAGGCCCCACAGTCAGCGGCTAAGAATGCACATACTCAGGAGGGCACACGTGATCTTGTTACTTGGTGGCGTGTAAAGGGGCAGAGAACGATGACAAGTGAGAAAATTATATAAAATAAAATGGGGCATGTGGGTGGGCCTGGGGGTGGTGCTGGAAAGGACTGGGGGGCAGGGTCCCGGGGGCAGGGTGGGTCTACATCTCCTGGGCTTCGGGCCCCTTCTCCTCGACGCCGTTGGACATGGCATTGCTGCCTTCGTGCAGACGCTTCACCCGGTAGGCTTCGAAGTGGATGCTGCTGGTGATGTCCTTGATGTTCTGCATGTGCGTCCTGGGGGGACACAGGGAGGTCGCGGATGCTGATCCCGCTGGCTCGGACCCAGGACTCCCACTGCCTGCCCCCCTTGCACCCCATGCCCCCTGCTTGGCTTTCAGGGGGCCCCCGGGAGGGCTTGTAAGGCCCAGCGAGCTGGCCCAGGCCTGGGTATGGCAGGGGCGTGGGGCCGTCTCCATGGTGACCCAGACCTTCTCCGAACAGCTCTGTTCTAATGCACGTGTCCCCTCTGTCTGTGTCAAGCCTGTGGCCAGTGCAAGGGTAGGGGCTGGGTGCACAGAGGGGACAGCACCAGCATGTCCTTGCTGCCATCGAGAAGCACCAGGCCAGTGGCCAGTGGGGGACCAGCGGTCCTGGGGCTACGGCCTGAGCTGGAGTGCTAGGTGACCCTACCAGTCCTGTGCTCAAGTTCTCCCTCCCTCGCAGCCCAGCAGGGGAGACTGGAAAGGGGGGTGGGAAGGCCTTGTGGTGGGCATCTTTTGCAGCCAGGCTCTCCAACACGGTGGGGTCACTCCCACAGGCCACACTCCACTTCCTAACCTAGAGGCCCCAAGAGATGGCCTTGTCCCTCCACTGGACTTCACGCCTAGGATGCATCCGCCTGCTGACTGAGAAGCTGGGAGCCTCTGGTGCCATGAGGAGCCCCTACTGTCTCCAATTACCTGCCCAGGCCCAGGCACCTGGCACCCTCTCTAATGGCTTCAGGATGGCCACTCCTTGCCTGGGCTCAAGGAAAACCAAGGAGAAGCCTCAGCTAGGTCAGCGGTGGGGTCAGAAGACACTGGGATGGGAGTGGGGGACACCAGCCCCATGCCCAGCACAAAAGACCCCCTGGGGCCCTGACTCTAATGGACTCACGCTGCGGTGATCAGAACCCGACCCCTCCCCCAACCCCTTCCCATCCCCCTCCCATCGGGTTCTCTCCCACAGATTAAGAAGGCTCTTTGCTTCCTGCTGCATTTCCACGGAGGTGTTTTAGACAATGGGCTTCCGAGGTCTTCCTGGGGGAGGACGGGCCAGCTGCTGACCGGGACCGCTGCCTGCTCCCCCAGTGCCCACGCTTCTGATTTAGGGCCCTCTCGGGGCCAAGGCCGACCCCCACAGCCCTCTCTCACCTGATCAGGAGGTCCCGAAGGTAGGCAAACTCACAGTGGGTGGTGTTCTCAACTGAGGACAGGAGACAAAAGGAGCTTTAAGGTCACTTGAAGCCCCTCCCCCCAGGGGTTCTGGTGTCAAGAGGGCCCCGGGCAGGGGGGCTGGTGGGGGCAGGGGTCACCGCCCCACAGGGGAGCCCTGGGCACCCACAGGCACGTAGGCCTGACCAGGCGCCCACCCTCCGGAGGGGTCTGGTCTAATGGGGCCATCGCTGGGGGCCAGGGGGGTCTCCTGGGAAGAGCAGCATGTCCCAGGGGACCCTGAAAGCGGGGGTGGGCAGGGGCAATGAAACAAGGCAGGGACCGAAGGTGGCATTTCGAGAAGCTGTGCCCCGCTGGGCGTTCTCCCACACGTGTCACCATTTACATCGAGCTCAGGAACCCTACATTCCCGGCCACACACACACGTCCAAAGCACGGGCTGCAGGGCAGGGGTTAGCTCTGGGGACGTGGGAAGACGGGGCAGGCAGGGGCCCCCAGGGGCCCCCAGGTCCCCTTGAGCGGCACCCTGGTGGTGGCTTGGGGCCGGAGCTGGTGGCAGTCTCCCTGTTCACTTTAAGGCTCTGCTGTGTGACTCGTGTGCATAATTGCCACGTACGTGCAGACCCTTTCACGGGCGGCAAGCGGCGCCGTCTGCACTGAGGCGGGCGGGCACAGAGGTCGAATGGAGAGGCGTCAGGTGCAGGACGCCTGCATATTTAACCCCCACACCCGAGACACCACTATGGCTCCTCTTCTGTGATCTCAGGGAGTCGGGGCTCAGAACGCAGGGAATGAGCCTGTCCCCCCCCACGCCCCCCCATAAGCTGGCAGGCAGGGCTGGCGAGAGAAAGCCCCAGTGCCTCCACCTTGCCGAGCCCTGGGGCGCTCCTGATTTTATTCCAGCTGCGGCTTGCCTGGGTTCCGCCCTCCACACCCCTGGTCCTCCTACATCCCCACCCGCACAGGCGGGGCCCACACTAGAACCTTCTGCGGACGGACTCTCACGTAGCATTGCTACCTGACGTGGAGAAGCGGTGAGAGCTGGCAGGAAGAACAGAGCCCTGCTGCTTTTCCTGGCCTGGGGTGACTTATCCCGGCCTCTCTGACCCTCAGTTTCCTCTTCTGTAAAGTGGGGCTCAAAAGTCACCCAACCTCTCAGGGACGCAAGAGGACTCGATGAGCTAGTTAACTGTGCTTTCTTACACCCCACCCTCCTCCTGAAGACGCCAGGTAGTTTCCGAGGAGGAGTAAACCATCTCAGGATGGCGCACACCAAGTGGGGGGAAAGATCAAAGAAGCAGGACCAGGGATGGAGGGGGGAGGCAAGAACGAGGCAAAAGCGTGTGTTAACCAGGCTCGCCAGGGCGAGCACAGAGCGGCCCGTCCTCTGGTCAGTTATGAGCGCAAAAGGCCCCGGAGATAAAGAGCCGCCAGTGTGGAGTTTAGCTATGCAGACGGGGGGCAGAGATTTCCTCCAGGTCCTCATGAAGGCTGCAGGAATGGGAGACCCGCCACCGTGCAACCGTCCCTACAGGAGCCGCGGGACTGTTTCTCACAACCACCGCAAGGTGAGCCTGTGGGCCAGAGCCGGCCGCCAGGGGGCAGCAGAGGCGCGTCCATCCCTGGGCTGCCCCCAACCCTCTCCGGCAGCCCTGCGTCCCCACGGGCCTTTCTTATCCCACACTTCTCCACCCTCAGGAACATGCGCCCGTGGAACAGTTCCTAAACAGCAACGTTTCAGGACGAGGCGGAGCCAAGGCAGACGAGCCCAGGTAAAGCCTGGTTGAGGACACACAGAGACACCCCTAGAGGAGGGGAGAGCTGGACAGGAGAGAGCCAGCAGACACTGGTTCAGAAAACACCGTCCTGCACCCACCCACCAGCACCTACGTGGGTGCCCCGAGGCGGGTCTGTGTACCGCTCCATGCCTCCCCCAGGCTTTAGCAGTGCAGGGGTGGGACCTTTGGGTGCCACAGCCTGGGCCTCTCTGCAAGAGGGTGCAGGGACAGCCGGGGGTGGGGGGTGGGGGGGTTAAGCATGCAGCGAGATAATGCATGTAAAGTGAGCCAGCATGGAGGGGGAGGGAGGGGGAGAGAGAGGGAGGGGAAGAGAGGGAGGGAGGGAGGGAGAGAGAGAGAGGGAGGGAGGGAGAGAGAGAGGGAGGGAGGGAGGGAGGGAGGGAGGGAGGGAGGGAGGGAGCTCACTGACCGGATTTCACGGTGATCACTTTCTTAGAGCATTTGCTGCCCCCAAAGCTCTAAGTCTTTGAGACATTCTGTCATTTTTACTAAACTCTTGGCACATAGTACCCATTTTAAGGATGGTGAAAACTGAGGCCCTGGGGGATTAAGGGACTTGCCCAATTTCACGGCCGGGGCAGCCGGGGGTGGGGGGTGTGGGGGCGTGGGGGCTGCTGAGCGCCTTCCAGATCTTGTCTATACTGGCCCTCAGCCATGGGATCGAAGACAGTGGCCCATTTCAAACTATCCCTTCTCCCTCCTCTGTTCTAAAGAGGGAGGACGAAACAGAGTGGAGGGTGAAGAAACGCCCAGGTGCAGCCCACCTCGGGCGCCACCACCCAAGGGGGTTCAACTGTGTCCCCCAAACCATGTCCACCTGCCAACACCCTCGGGACTTGTGAATGGCAGCTTACTTGGAAAGAGTTTTTGAATTTATACTTAAGGTAAAGAGCATAAGAGGGGATGACCCTGGATTTCGGGTGGATGCTAAGCCAACGACAAATGTCCTTGTGAGGAAAAGACAGACACAGTCAGAAGGCTGAAGGTGGAGTGGGGATTGGGGACAAGCCAAGGGACGCCGAGGATGGCTGACAGCCACCAGGAGAGAGGCCTGGAACACATTCTCCCTCTGGGCCTCTGAAAGGAACGAACCCTGCTGACACCTTGACTTCTGGCCTCCAGAGTTATGAGAAGAAATTTGTTTCAAGCTGCCCAAGTCTGTGCTAATTTGTCACAGCAGTCCCAAGACACCAAGATGTGGGGGTCCCGGGAACTTGTGCAAGGGGCGGGCCGTCTGGTTCTCAGAGCTGGACAGAGCTATAGCCCAGCCCTGTCCTAGGCCCAGAGAGGTAGAGCAATTTGTCCAGGGTCACACAGCACGGCCATGAAACAGCAGGACCAGAACCCAGGACTTGGCAGGACCCCTCATGGGTCCTTCCTTTCCTCTCTGGCTACTTCCCTGCCCCCTAGGAGATCGGGGTGAAGGCACAGCTCCATCAGCTAACAGCTCTGGGCCCTGGACAAGCCACCTGCCCCCTCCCAGTGGCTGCGTGGGGCAATGCAACAGATGAGGTCGCAGGATCACCCAGCTGAGGCCTTGGTGCCCAAGCTCCAGGCCAGCAGAAGCAGCTTGAGTTTTCTGATCTGTCTGGAGGCCCCAACAGCTTGACGATTACCTTCGATGGTGCCCCATTTGGTTTTCCGTCCAAGGATCCTCTTCCCATTCACTTGGTACTCGTGGTCACTGCCTACCACGGCAAACGGGATCATCTCCTGGGGGAGGGACAGGAAGCACTGGTCACATGTGTGCAAAGGCCAGTCCGCTCTCTGGGCCCCGGGGAAGAGCTGTCCTGAGCCCGGGGCCCCCCGGAACGAAAACCCTTGGCCTGAGAGAGCCACATGTGACCACTTGGGCTCTGACCCCCTCCAGCCCAGAGAATACGTTCTCATAGCTCAGGGCCATCCCACCCATCTCCCCAGGCCCACTGGAGCGGGCTGGAAGACCCCGCCGTGTCCTCTAGCAGGAACTGGGGACCTCTGGGAATGGCATCTGGCCAATCCACTTACTCGGAACTTCTCATTCACCAGCCGGTCCTCCGAGTCCTCATCAAACTCCTTCTGGGGGTACACGTCGATGCCGTTGGACAGCAGGTCCGCGGTGATCTGGGGATCCAAAGGGGAGAGATGTGGGCGCCGTCCACACAGAAAGCTGGACTGGCCCACCGGGGTCTGCCTGCACTGTGACCTCCGGAAAGTGAGGGGGCCCAGCCTCGGGTCAAGGGCAGGCTCTACAGGGCTGGTGACCCTGATACTCCAGCTCTCGTGCCTCCTGAGTGGAGGAGAGGCAGCTGCAGGCCTGCCTGCCAGGAGACACATGCAGCCACCCGAGTCCTGAGCGAGTCCCGAGCGTCTCCCTGTCCTCCCTCCCTAGCCCATCACATCCCGGAGACAGCAGCTCCGGGTTGTTGAGTCGTCCCTCAAGCTCCACCCGGAAACCCTCTGTCACGGCGGGCCCCGGATGCTGCCCGGGACCTCTGCAGCCCAGGTGCACCTGTCTGCGTCAGGCCGTCACCACCGTCTGCGCACCAGCTCCCCAACACGTGGGTACTCCCGTGCACAGCTGTCATTTCTGCCCTAAGCGCAGACCCACAGCCGCGCGCAGCCTGCTCCCTCCAGCAGACGCACTACGGGAAGGGCACAGTCCTCCCCTCGGCCTGCTGGGAAAATGCCCCGCACCCGGGCCCGGGGCCGAGGCCTGACGGGGGCGTGCGCAGCTTCGGGGATTAGACCAAAGGGCCTCCTGGCTCTCACCCACCACGGTGGAGGCTCTGTGGGGCCCGGGGGCCTCGTTGTCCTGGTCGCCCAGGTGGCTCTGACGTGTTAGGAAGCCGCAGCCCGGGGGGCGCCCTCCTGCATGGATGGCGGCGGGGAAGGAAGATGCGGCCACCTGTCCCCTCAGTGGGGACCACCCCCTCTGGGCTTTCCCTTCCACCTGAGGAAGACCTGGCATGTTGTATCTGACAGCCCGGACGGAGGTGGGGAGCCCTACCCGCTGTTTGAAGTAGACCCTCTCCTCCAGGGTCAGCGTGTCGGCCTTGGCGATGACAGGAACGATGTTCACTACTTTGCTGAGGCGCTTCATAAACTCGATGTCCAGGGGCCTGAGGCTGGAACAGAATGGCGTGGATGATAAGCGTTTGGCCAAGGGGGTCGGAGGGATGGGGACAGAACGAGAGTGGCAGGGCTGCCTGCCTCTGGCTGGATGGAGCTGAGAAAGGGCCCTCAGGGTGCCCGTGGGGGCTTCCAGGTGGGGACATGCAAGCAAGGCCAAGGCCGTGGGTTGCATGCCGGCCAAGCCCTGAGCAAGGGACAGGAAAGAGGAAGAGAGCATTCCCCAGACAGAAGCGCCACCGGGCTGGGCAGGAACAGGCTGGAGACCAGGCCGGCTCTGAGCACCGTCCCGGGTGAGGTGCCCTCTCAGAGAGGACATTGCTCACACAGCTGCGGGGCTTCCCTTGGGAGGAAGAGGAGGCAGAAGCGGGAGGAAGCACCAAGCAGCTCTTGGCCCACCCAGCCAAGCCTCCGGGACAGGCTGCTGTCCGGGGCGTCCCCAGAACCTGGCCCACGGCCCCGGCGTGCCACCCGCCCCCAACCGGAAACCCGTCCTGAGCGGGCGTAGGGGCAGAATCACAGGGCCCCTGAACGGCGGCCACCATCCTCCGCCCCGGAGTAGAGCTGCGTCCGCTCTTCCCACACGGCGAAAGTGGCAGTCACAGACACGACATGGGGTCTGAACTTGGACGGCAAAGAGCCACCCGATCACACAGGACTTGGGCCCAGGGGACGCGGCCCGCGTGGCACTTACGAGTGGCCGGTGGCGGGGATAAAGTACAGGCAGCAGTGGACGCGCGTGTCCGGGATGCGCTTCTTCCGGTTGATGTTGACCTCCTCCTGCAGGTACTTCTCGTACTGGTCGTTGATGAACTTCATGATCGGCTGCCAGCTACAGGGAGGGGCCCTGTCAGCCTGCACCGGGGGACGGCTCCCGCCCGGTCTTCCCCAGCAGGCCACAAACCCCCAAATCCCAGCCCGGTCCTCAGCTTTCCAGTAGAACGACCAGGGGTGTGGGGCTTTCTGAGCAGAGACCGCAGCCTTCCCTGAGAGCTCCCAAACCAGCCTCCCATGCTGACCCTTGACCCCGGGGGGGCGGGGGGACACAAGATTCTCAGGGTAACTGTACGTTGGCCCAGGACTGGGGGACCTCTGAGGGTTTAGCAGCAGAGCAGGCCAGGAGACAGGCCCACGGGCCCTTACCAGTTCTCATTGTTGATGTGGTCCCCGAACCCTGGTGTGTCAATGACTGTCAGCTTCATGCGGACACCCTTCTCTTCAATATCTGCACAGAATCACAGCGCCCATGAGCTCAGGCGAAGACCCCAGAGCTTTACAGATACCTGGCATGGGCTAGGTCCTGCCCGGTAGGAACCTGACCAGCCCCACCCTGAGGCCCACTTGGGGTGCCCATGGGTGACCAGCGATGGCCCCCCCCAGGTGATGCCAGGCAGGGAGAGGACCTGCCTCCAGCAGGGGCTGGTGACAGATGTCTTGGGCAGCCCCTGCCCGTGGGTTTTGGTGGAAAACTCGGGTGTCTCTAGAGGGCTCTGTCGGACCAGGGCCTGTAGGGGTCCTGAAGAGCATCCCTGACCCAAGTTTCAACTTGCCCAGCTCAGGACTCAGCACCCCTACGCCCCGCATCGACACCCCCAGGCCCACCCCGGCACTCACCATGCGTGATGGACTTGATCTCAATGGTCTTGGGGATGCGTTCCTCCGAGGTGGGCTGCACCGACTTCCGGCTAATTTTGGACTTGAAGAGGGTGTTGATCAAGGTGGACTTCCCCAAGCCGCTCTGCCCTGGGGACAGGATGGGAGCCAGTCAGCGGGCCCTGTGGTTCAGCAATACCTGGGCACTGCCCCCCAGCACCCCACACTGGGGGCCCCAGGTTGGGGGAGGTCAGGAGGCAGGAAGGGCTGGGATGCTCGGGCAGTGGCCCAGCTCCCGTGCTGCCTTGGAGCAGGGACAAGGACCCAGAGGGCCCAAGAGGAGCTGAGATGCAGAGCAGCCCCGGGGAGTCCGAGTGGGGGGCTGGGTGCAGCTCTCCCCTTCACAGTTGGACACACCGGGGTCATAAGGTTTGAAGGAAACTCTACAGAGCCCCAGGACCACAGGAGGGAGGCTCTGCAAACCCGCCAGGGTCTAACCACGGCTAGGCCACCCACGCTGCTGGGTTCTGGTCCGAAGACCCTGGGACCGGGCTCATCTAGGTTGGAAGTGCTGGTACGCTCAGCATACAAGGCCTGCAGCCGAGTGACCACGGGGCTCGGTGAAAAGCCACTGGGGCAGTTCCTGCTGGGGCAGGACGGGGGCCCCCAGACGGTGGGCAGCTGTGTCTCGCTGCCAGGAACAGCCAGCGGCCGGTCCCCACGTCCACAGACCCTGCTGCTGAGACTGACTGGCCAGCGAGTCCCCGGGGCGTCAGGCCGCCCCCCTATGTGGCTCCTTGGCACCCGGGCCCCAGCAGTGTTCCTGGCCTTGCTGTGCCCAAACCTCACCTCACCGAGCCCCTCCCACAGCAGGAGGGAGAGGGCAGAAGGCACGGTGCGGGGAGGGGGGCTGGACTCAGCTGTGACCAGAAGGCCCCTCCTGCTCACAAAGGTCACGGATCTACGGCTGGCCTTGCTGCCGGTGCAGAACCCTAGACTCCGCGCACAGTGCTCACCACACTCGTGCTGGGCACTGTCCTAAGTGAGGCTGTTTAAGCCCCTCGCATGCCCAGGAGCCGTCACCGTCCCCTCTGATGGATGAGAAAACCGGCATGGAGCCCGGCGTGGGGATGGGGACCGTGCAGCCTGGCTCCAGGGCCCCGCCACGACCCCGCACCCCGGGGTCCACACAGGGAGTGCCTCACAGGCACGACCCCACACGGGGAGCCCCAGCACCTCACCCCTTCCCAGAGCTGCCCTACGCCATGCTAGCCAATGTATTTTAAGAAATTAAATTACACGAATTTTCCGACTTTGATAACCTTGCGAGGAAAAGCGTGGGCTCCCAGGACGCTGTAGGTGGACGTCGGGAATCCCGGGGCCAAGCTGTCCACGGCCCCCGCAGCCCACCTGCTCGTATCCCTGCCAGGTCAGCCCAGAGCTACGCCAGACATCCTGGCCGCGGCGCCGGACAACTGGGAGATGCCGACGGGGACTTCAACGCGCAAACCGCTAGTAGGATGATCGTCCTTACCATCCCTGCTGCTGCTTCTGCGACTTCCCCGCTTCCCCAGGGCCCGTGGCCACGTGGCAGCCACACACGGTGTCTGCTTTGTCCCTCCCCATGGTCCCACTTTATGGATGAGTAAACCAAGACTGAGAGAAGCCCCAGGGAAGAGAGGACAAGCACCACACTGCTGCGTGGGGGCAAAGCCGGGATTCCACCCTGGGTCTGCAGACCCCCAAACAGACGCCCTCCCAGCCCAGCTGCCTCCCTGCTGTGTGAGGGAGGAGGGAGAGAAGGGCTCGGGCTCTCCCCCAGTGAGCAGAGTCCTCGGGGTGCCCTCTCTGTTGCCTACAAAGTGGGGCACCCTCTTGGCAGGGCTTCTGTGAGGACCAAAAGGGCTTCAGGAACAAGAGGCTGCCCAGTGCTCCCCCAGGTCGGCCCCCAACCCGATCAAGGCCGGGCTCATCAATGACCTCCTCTGGTGTCCCTCCAGCTCTGCTGGGGCCTCCAGGAAGCCTCCAGCCGGGCCTGCTGGCCGTGGGGGGCCGGCCCCGCCCCTGAAGTCCAGGGCTGAGCCACAGCGGGGTGAGGCCGCTGGTCAGCGAGCTGCCGCACGAAGCACCTGCCCGGCGTCCTGGGTTCCTGCGAGGAGGAGCCGAGGCCCCTCTGCGGCGCAGATGGAAGCCGGGGCCCTCCTGGCAGGCACACGGGCACACACATGGTGCCATGCCCCATCTGCCCTGCGGGCCAGCTGTGCCCACCCCCGTTTCTCAGAGGAGCAGACTGAGCCCCAGAGCCCGCGGCGTGGGGTCCCGGCGCGGGGCGCGCACTCACCGACCACCATGATGTTGAACTCGAAGCCCTGCTTCATGGCCTTCCTGCGCATCTGCTCCAGGATGGAGTCGATCCCCACATAGCCGAAGTCCGCGGGGGCCTTCTCGTTCCGGGGCGCGGGCGCCTGCTTCAGCCCGGCGTCTCTGGGGGTTTCGGCCATGTCGCCAATGCAGCCAAGAGCTGCCTCAGGGGCTGTGGGGAGACCGGGGTGGGGGGGCGTCAGGGGGTCTGACATCTACAAAGCACCTGCATCCTCAGGTGACTCCAACCACCACCCCCATTTCTCAAACAGGGAAACTGAGGCTCGAGACCCCTACAGAACACCCCAGACCTAAAGGCCCCCCCCCCACAGTGCCCACGGAGCCCCACGCTCTCCACCAGTGGCCTACGAGGTGGTGTCCTTCCCTTGGCTCCAAGGCAGAGCTGACCCCAGCCCTCCTCTTCCCAGCCTCCACCCTACCCCAGGGCATCCAGGTGGGCCCTCTCCACCTCCTTCACCTGGCTCAAAAGGCCCCCACACCTGCTGCAGGACCCTCAGGGCCAAACAGCTGAGTGTTTGGGCCAGCCTGTGAGCCAGGACAAAGGAGAGGACAGCCTTCTGAAGAGCGAAGGGAGGACCCGGGTATTTGTTGTCCGGCAGCTCCTGGGTGAGGTGTGTTAGGTCCCAGGTCCCGCCAACAGCCCCGCACGCAGAGCATGCTCCTCCCGGCCCAGCGGTTCCCAGGCAATGGCAGGCAGACAGGGCCCTGGGCCAGCTCCCCGCCCCCCACCCTGGCCTGGGCCCAGGGGGTTCTTCTCTCTGCCTGGCACCCGTGTGCCCCACACCCACAGGTTTTGCTTTCAGGTCTGCGGATGGGCAAACGGGACCGAGCTTCTAGAAACAACTCAAGCTTCTGCAGTTTGCAGATCAACCTTCCTCCCTTCCTCCCTTCCTCCCTTGGCTGCCCCGAGGAGTCCACACGCCCAGGTCAGAAGCCTAGCGAAGGGGCGGCCAGAGGCACCCAGGGGGGACATGAGGGGCACTCCCCCAGTGGAGCTGGTCTGGGTGCTCAGGAGAGCATGGGTCCCTACCAGGGCCTGGCAGGAGCACATCGGCCAGGACCCGGCGCACCCCTAGACACACCACACTTGCCTGACCACACCTCTCCTCGGCCAGTCCCTCAGTTCCCCTGGCGGCCTTCCCTGCCCTCGACCACTGAGAAGAACTGTCAGCTCCCTCCCACCTCCCAGGGATGCTCACGGGAAGAAAGCACATGGTGCATCTTGACATCTCCCTGGGCCCACTCGGGGAGGGGCTGGCTGGTTCCCTGGGCATCAGCCCCAGAACCCCCTCTCCCGGGTGTGCCCTGGGGGCGCAGGACAGGTAAACTGTTTCCACTTCCTGGGGAAGTGACTGGACTCTCCCCTGCAACCAAACCCCGGTGCCAAACCCCAGTGGGCCCAGCCAGCTCCCACCTCCGCGGCCACACCTCTGCTTTGCAGGAGTGTCAGAGGGAACCGACCGTGGGGGCCAGCACCTTCTCCTTCCGGAAGGAGGATGATCAGCTGATAAATTCCAGAAATCGGAGTGTGGGTGGTTTCTCCACACAACGTCGCGGCACAATGTCACTCAACTTCCCCGTTTGCTCAGCCTGACAAAGTGCCGACTTCACAGACTCGGGGGTCAAGCAAATAACAGAGCCCACGTAAAAGCACTAGGGACCGTCACGGGTCCCCGCTGCCCACCCCCGCTGCCAGGCCGGGGACAGGCAAGGGACCCAGGAGGCAGCGATGACAGCGACGGGGCCTCCTTCCAGCAGCGCCCGGAAGGCATCTGCCTCTGCTCCCTCCTGACTGTCCCCGAGCTCCAGCATCTTTAAATAAACAAAGACAAGCGCCGCATCTGGCCTTGAACATGTGGTTGTGGGGCTGCTTCCTGGAGACAGACATGGGGCCTTGTCTTGCAGGCCAGCAGCTCAGCCCGCCCCACGTGACCGAAAATTGCTTCCATCTGCCTGAGGGTCTGGGAGCCATTCAGTCCGGGCCTGGGCCACCCCCCGCCCACTCCCACATTCATCCCTCATCCCCTCCGAGCCAAACTGGGGGGAGGGGGAGGCGCACCAAGGCCCCTGGGACCCCCCTCCACTCCCTCCTCTGCTCCAGCTGCCCCCCACCCCCTAGGCACCAACATCCACTGCAGAAACTCAAACCACAAAGCAAACATCCTGCCCACCAGCACCCTGCTTGAGAAATAACAATAAAAGCACAACAAGCCCCATCCTTCCCACCGACTGAGGGAAGGGCCTGGCCTTTGCACAGGTGGGGGTCCCTTCCTGCAAGGCCCTCCTCTCCCTGCCCGGAGGGTACCCGTGGTGATGCTAGAGCCCCACTCTGCGCTCTGCCCGGCCAGGAGGCAGGACCTCCACGCGGGAAAAGCAGAGGCCCCATCAGGCAAACTTGCCCGGAGACGCTTTCTCTGAAAACTCTCGCTTTCCACAGAGAGCCAACAGGGTGGCTGCTCACAGAGCCCTGGCTGCTCCGGCCGGCTGGCAGGGACCGCAGAGACCATCTCCTCCAACACCGTCCCAAAGGGCGTCTATGATGGAAAGACCCCATGCCCACGCTGTCTAAAATATGGCGGCCACATGGGACTCTTTTGTTAACTGCGGTGACATACACATAACATGAAATTTACCATCAACCATTTTAAGAGCACAGTTCAGTGGTGTCAACATTCATACTGGGGCGCCTGGGTGGCTCAGTTGGTTAAGCAACTGCCTTCGGCTCAGGTCATGATCCTGGAGTCCCGGGATCGAGTCCCGCATCGGGCTCCCTGCTCAGCTGGGGGTCTGCTTCTCCCTCTGACCCTGCCCTCTCTCATGCTCTCTCTTATCTCTCATTCTCTCTCTCAAATAAATAAATAAAATCCTTAAAAAAAAAAAAAAATTCACACTGTTGTGCAACCAATCTCCAGAACGCTTTCTGTCTTGCAAAACTGAAACTCTCTCCCCATTAAACACGAACTCTACCCACCCCACCCCCCGCCCCTGCAGCCTCCATTCTACCCTGTGAATCTGGCTAGGGACCCCCATAAAAAGAGGAATCTTCCAGCATTTGTTCTTTGGGGGCTGGCTTATTTCGCTTAACAGCATGCCCTCAAGGTTCACGCTCGTTGTAGCAGGTATCAGAATGCCCTTCCTTTTTAAGGCTGAGAGTCCCTGGTGTGGCCAGAGCACATTCTGCACGTCCATTCGTCCCTCAATGGACGCCTGAGTTGCTTCTGTGTTTTAGCTCTTGTGAGTAACGCTATGAACACAGGTGTGCGAATACCTCGAGACCCTGCTTCCAGGTCTTCTGGGTACCTCCCCAGCAGTGGGATCGCTGGGTCATACGGCATTCGTATTTTTAATTTTTTGAGCAAAGGCCACCTGTTTTCACACGTGACTTCTGAGCTGGAAATGCAGCCGGTCCAACTGAGGAACTGAATTTTTCATTGTATTTAATTTTAATTAATTTACATTTAAAAAGGGACCCAGGCCAAATGGTAAAGATACTGGACAGCACAGAAATCTAGTTCAACCTACTTCTTTTGTAAATGGGGAAAATGAGGTCCCCAGATTTTTTTCCCCCCTGAAACGCCATCAGAAGCAGCCAGGCCAACATGCGATGACCTTCACGCATTTACTCAACCCCGAAGCCTCACATTCACTGCTGTGCCGTGTGATTACCGTCCATGTCCCCCCCAGACACACCGTGAACCCCAGGGAGCATGGCAGCTGGCCTGGTTGGATCCCTCCGTACGTCCAGAGCTGTACAGGGATGGGACACTCAATCAAGACTCATGGAATGACTGGGGTTTTGGGAGTGTCCCCTCGGTGCAGGCTGGGTGGAGGACTCTGCAGTCCCAGGCTGGCCCACAGCCCCTCCACGACAATGGTCAGACCTGCATCCAGTCCACCTCCCCCACTGACCTCTCCCTGGGGCTGGGGCCTCACACTCTTTCCCATGGCCCCACACCTGAATTTGGACAGCGACGGGGCCTTCCAGCAGCGCCCGGAAGGCATCTGCCTCTGCTCCCTCCTGACTGTCCCCGAGCTCATGAGATGCTATTAATAGCAAAGGGATGTTCCTCACAGAAAAGAAAGTTTCACATTTATGTCCCAGATGACACTCTCTGCATCCTCATCAGCTAAAGAGAACAAGAGGGAGCCCCATTTTTTAAAGATTATTTATTTGAGAGAGAGCATGAGCAGGAGGGGCAGAGGGAGAGACAGAATCCCAAGTGGATTCCATTCTGAGCGCGGAGCCTGAGATCACGACCTGAGCCGAAACCAAAAGTCAGATACCCAACCAACTACGCCACCCAAGCGCCCCAAGCCCCATTTTTAAAAAAAAGTCACTTTTTAAGTAATCTCTACACTCAGCATGAGGCTTGAACTCACAACCCCGAGATCGAGAGTCACATACTCCACTAACTGAGCCAGCCAGGTGCCCCAAGGGAGCCCCATTTTTTAAAAGTGTAAAACTCAGGTTCAGAGAGGTTAAGTAATTTACTCATGGTCACACAGCACTGCCTGCCTTCTCTCACTGTTTCTGCCTGCCTCTTGGGCAAGGCAATGTGGAGAGAGGGCAAACTGCCAAGCCCGTCCTTCCCCTCCTCGGAGGAGAGGATGCCGGTTTGCTCTGGGGGTGTGGGCCCCCGTGCACTCCCTCCCCAGCAGCCCTGGGTCAACAATTTCTCCCCGCCCCCCCGCCCAAGGCTCTCAGGCCCAGGGTGACGTCATTGCCTGCCAGGCCACCAACCTCCCCCAAGGAAGGAAGGCCCGAGACCACCCAGGCTGGGATGACCCTACACACTGGCTTATACCTTCCTCCAGCCTAATTATCCTCTTGGTTGTGGTAACATTTACATAACATAAAGTTTCGACCATTTTAAATCATGTTTCGGTGTCTGTTTCGTGGCCTGCAACCCATCCACGATGGCCACCACCATCTACCTCCAGAATGTTTCCATGACCCTCGACAGAAACCGCGCCCACCGACCTGTAACTTCCCCTGCCGCTCCCCCAGTGGCCTCTAGTCGACCTTCTGACTTTGTGGATTTGACTGGTCTACGGACCTCACGCAGCCCTGTCCTCTGTGTCCGGCTTCTCTCGCCCAGCCTGACGTCCTCACGGCGCATGCGTGTTGCAGGAGGTGCCGGAATGTCCTTCCTTTTCACGTCTGAACAACATTCCGCTGTTTATTGTGCATCCGCCAGTGGACGCTTGCGTTCTTTCCCCCTTTTGAAAATGATGCTGCTGTGAACACGGCTCTGCAAGGGTCTGAGTCCCTGCTCTGAATTCTTGTGGGGTGTCCAGCCTAATTATTAACAGAACCCAGGTGACCCTCAGAGAGGCACAGTAACTGCCACGGTCATCCTACCGTCAGAGCAAGGCTCGGTGCTTCTCTGCGGACTGCACGGTGGGTGCCAGGGGCCTCGGGTGCCGGCCATGGCTCCACGTGCCCCTTAGCAGGGCCCACACCCTGCCACACCATCACTGCCCACCTGGGCGGAAAATGGGCCCCGTGGTTCCTGACCACCACCCCCCACCGCTGCTCTCCTCGGCAAGCCCCTTGAACCTGACACTGTGGCCTGCTCGGTGGCGTCCCTAACTCCTAGCCCAGAGAGTGGCACTCAGGAAGTATCCACGATCTCCACCAACAGATGAGCGGACGAACGACAGGTGGTGCACCCACAGCAAGGGACGTTGGCCATCCAAAGCAGCGACGTCCCACCACCTGCTATAGCATGGATGAACCTCGCCACCACGATGCTCAGTGTTTCACTCAGCCTGTCGCAGAAGGTCACCTATGTAGGATTCCACTGATGTGAAACGTCCAGAATCAGCAAATCCACGGAGACAGAAAGTAGATGAGCAGTGCCGGGGGCTGGGGAGGGAGAGCTTCCCGCGTAGGGGGTTTCCTTTTGGGGTGATGAAAATGCATCTCTGGAACCAGACAGAGGGGGCGGTTGAACACCACCCGGAAAAAATGCCACTGAATTGCTCACCCTGAATGGGTGGATCGTCTGGTGTGGGGACTGTCATCTCAATAAAGCTGTCATATTAAGAAAGAAAAGTGGAGGCTGCCAGTGGAGCTGGACTGGAAAAAATCCGACTGTGCCCACGAGTGCCCACCAGCTGGCTCTGGCTCACAGGACGGCTGAGGCCCAGACGCCACGCTCAGGCCTGAGGTCGGGAGCCCCAGGGCTGCCAGGCGGTACCCCGGAGTCAGCAGCCCTGTGGCTCCCAGAAAGGGCAATTCCTCTCTGCAGGTCCCCATTTCGAGCCCTGTGGGAGAGCCCCCACCCCCCACAGGCAGGTGGCAGGTGGCCCGATGCAGCCTGCCCCCTCCTTCAGCACAGGCACCTGCTGGGCTGGCCTTTTCTCAGGAGCTGGGTGGCAGGGTCCTAAAGCAAGAAGGAAGTGCAGGGCTCCACCCAGCCCCACCTGGCGACCTGGCTCTTCTGTGTGCCCGCAGCAGGGGCCGTAATTCACAGCCCCGAGCCAGCCCCCTCTGTGGCCTTCTGCCCCAAGTGACCAATTCTCCCCTGACCCAGGGCCTGCCAAGGATGATGGGACCAGACTGCCGCTGTAGCTTGCTGGGCCTGGGGCTGTGGGGTGCTCCCCTGGCTGGGAGGCAGCCCCCAGAGAGGAGCCAGCTATTGGGTAGGATGCTCTGGAGCTGGGATGGAGTGTGAGTGGCCGGACTTGGAAACCAACACCCAGGGGTCCCCCATATTGGCGTGCTGCCTCCCTGTCTGTGTTGCTGCCTTGCTCTGCATCCCAGCAATGTCCCCACGAGTTCCACCCTCCCCGAGCATCAGTCTCATCTGCCCTGGGCCCTTGCCTGACTCTGCTCCCAGCAGGACAGCAGCCATGCGGTACCAGCATCAGAACAGGCCCTAGGACAGCGCTCTGGGGTCAAGCCAATGCCGTTCCCCTCGCTCACTCCAATCCTCTCCATGCCTGGCTCTCAGAGCCTGGGGACTCGGACACTGTTGTCTGAACATGCTTTGCTCAATCACCACCCACCCACAGTGCCTGAGCAGAAAGCAAGGCCAACCAGTCCGCAGATGCCTAGAAGGCTACCTGACGGGCCCACGAAGGGAACCAGAGTCACCAAGCAGATCCAGGTAGACCCACTCGGGGGCCAGATGATGGGGTTCCTGGGGCACCAGGGTCCAGCAGGCCTCTTCTCTTCCCGCCCCAAGGCCTCTCTGGGAGAAAACGGCCTTCCGTCTCCCAGCCCACCCTAGCCCAGGTGGTGCCAGTGGTTAGTCTGAGCTCACAGCCTAAGGATGCCCACAGGAGAGGGCTCTGGGGCTGCTCCCCACCCCCCTCCCCCAGCTGCCTGGAGTCCACCCTCTGGGACCACAGCACAGACTCTGCAGTGCAGGCCGAGGGGACATCTGCAGACCCCACCGGAGCACCCGAGCCCGTGGCCGTGACACAGGCAGCTGATGCTCCTTGTCCCCGACAAAGAGGCTTCTTCAAGGCGGGCGAGGCCCTGATGCAGGGAGTGCTGGGGGGACAGTGACCAGAGCTGCTCCTGCCCTCCCGCCGAACCTCCCCGGGTGCCTGCAGTCCTGCAGGCCCTGGCCTGGGTGCCACACTGGCTCGTCCCCGCGGCTCCCCTGCTGAGCCTGTACTCTGCGTTCGAGCAATTTCCACAGTGGCTGCGTTATGACGTGCGCAGGGTTCTCTCCCTCCCACATCTCCCCCTCCACGGGACAGTCACGAAGCCAGAGCCCTCATCCGCCACGTTCAGAACGGCACCGCCACATGGCAGGTCCAAGACTTGATGTCTGTTGAACAAAGGAGAGAACAACACAGGCCTGACGCTGATCACAACAGCCAACGTCTAGCAGGGGCTCGCGGTGCACCAGGCGCTTCTAGACGTCACGCGTGCGCTACCTCACAACCTGGGCAACAGCCTGCTCAGCCAGATACTGTTACTGTCCCCACGTCACGGAGGAGGAAACAGGCCCACAGCGCTTTGGTCTTCTATAGGGATTCAGAGCTAGTGCATGGCTGAGCCAGGATTTGAACTCGGGCAGGGGGACTCCACGGGCCAGGTCCTCCAGCGAAGACCCAGACGGTGTATGCTGCGGGGGCAGGGATGGGAGGCCCGGAACTCTCGCCCCTCTCTCCCCAGGAGCTGCCAGGAGATGCCCATCCCATCTGATGGGAAAGGGATTCCCGTTTAGGGAAGCCCCAGGCCTATCAAGGGGCTTAGCACTTTAGCCCCCATAACCTGGGAGAAAAATCACCTAAAGGCCTGGCTGGCCAAGCTCCTCGACAGCAGCTGCAGGGCCCAGAATGGGGGTGCCAGATTCCAGGGGCCTTCTCCAGGCTGCAGAACTCCCAGGGCAGGGGGGCCGAGGTACACAAACCCTGGTGCAGCTGAGGTCTCACACCAGAGGCCCAGCACACCTGCTGCCCCACCAAAGCTCCCGGATGGATCCATCCGCGCAGAGAGCAAAATGCCCATTCTCATCCTAAAACTCCACCTCCTGGAGGTGGTCCCAGGCTAAGCCAACAAATTCACAGGGGCCTCAAAGATGACTCCCCACTTCTGGTTATAAGTGGCGGGGGGTGGGGGGTGGGGGGTGGAAATGCTATTGTTAGCCAACTTGGGGAAGTCAGTGGGGCTGGGGACCAGACACACACATAAGGAGCTGCTCTGGAACAAGATGTTAAAGAAATAGCTATAAACAATAACTGCGGAAGAAGATCCCGGGTTCTGGGGCGCCTGGGTGGCTCAGTCAGTTAAGCGTCTGCCTTGGGCCTAGGTCATGATCCCAAGACTCGCACTGGGCTCCCTGCTCAGCGGGGAGCCTGCTTCTCCCTCTCTCTCTGCTGCTCCCCCTGCTTGTGCTGTCAAAAAATTAGACAAAATCTTTGGGGGAAAAAAAAGAAGATCACAGGGTCCTAGGGGACCAGGACCACAATACAGATTCATTCAGCAAATGATTCACGGCCAGGGGGTCTCCCTCCCTGAGCTGCAGCAGGGAGGACCTTGGAGAACCAGCAACGTGCACTACCGGGGGTGGGCGGGGAGGGTGCAGGGCCTCACTCCTTGAAGGGCTTTGAAAACAGGACCTCTTCTCATTTACTCCACTCCTTGCGCCTTTCTCCTTGTCCCCCATTCACCTACCCAAGCCGCTACAAGCTCTCCATGAATGTCGCCGGGGAACTTCCTGTTCCCTTCTAAAGACGTAAACACTGAATATAAATGACCAAATTTTGCAAATTTGTGCGGGCGGGAATCGAGGACTGAATTTCAAAAGCACACATGCCTCCTCTAATTCGATAAGTAATTGCAAATCAAATTACACTTCACACTTTGTACGAGGCAGGAAGCATCTCGTCAGAGTCTGGTCAGGAACCGGGATGCCAGAAATCTGAGACTTTGCCCTCTGGCCTGAAACTGGGCTTAGAAAAGGAGCACAAAGGCTCGTGCCTCTCTGGAGAAAGGAGGGATTTGCAAATGCAAAGCGCTGCATTTTTCTCCCGCTCCGGGCTCCTTCCCTTTTCCAAGGAGGCGGAAGAGAAGTTGCAGTTCTCCGGAGGAGACCCGGTGGGAGTGTGCATGAATCATGATCTCCCAGGACCCCGTGCCCTTTGCGGACCTGGCAGGGGACACAGTAGAGAGAATGCCATCCCCATCCGATTCATTCATTCATTCCTTCAGGGGCCGGAGGCGCCCCAAAGGCGGGGAGGGGGGGATCCCCGCTCCTACTGCCCGCCAAGGCTCCTCGGCCTTGCTCCTGCCAAACGCGTGAAAGCAAGCTTCTCCTCAATTGTGCAGGAAGGAATCTCAAGAAGCTCTTCGTTTCCATTGGCCTGAGACAGATTTGGACAGCGGCCACCTCTCACCAGGCCACCCCACCCCCTTCTGGAAGAGGCCCTCTTCTGTTCTTTATTTGCAGCCCGGCCTCCTCCTTCCAGGGACTCTCGGCCAGGCTCGGTGGCCCCACTGAGACTTCGCTCAGAGCAGGCTCTGACCTGCAAGCCGCCTGCCCATATTCGCTTCCTAAAAAGCAGGCTGCAGAAATGACAGGCAGCCAGGGCCAGGGATGAGCCCTCTGACTTCCTGCATCAAGGACTTATTTATTATTCCGTTTTCCACCACCCACTGGCCTCACAGGATCAGGGACTGTGGCCCACCCCCAGCCTTCTCCCACCCCAGAGAACCTTCCAGCATGATGGGCCCCCACCCCAAAGCAAATGCAGAACCCAGCCCCGGCCAGCCCGCCCACCAGGTCCGAAGAGGCCGGCTGACCACAGAGATTCCGTTAGTTCTTGGCAAATATTTGCCAAGTTAAAAAGAGAAAGAAAAGATCCTCCCCGTGGATGGGTGGAAACTGGCCATTTGTCACAGCGTGGAATTTCCTCTTATCAGGGATGTCCCCCTAAGCGGGGGGTGAGGCCTCCCCTTCCCCCTCTTCTATCAGCAAGACTGTCAGCAGATGCTCCCCAGAGCTGGGGGTAAGACCGGACAGAGGCTGGGGGCGCTGGGGGTTTCTCCCCAGCTGATGAGGTCATCTGAGAAAACAAAAAGCAGACAGGGTTCCCTGGGTGCAACAGGGCAGCCCCCGCCCACCCAGGGGCTACTAGAAAAAGATATCAAAATTCACCCCCCCCCCAAAAGTTATGAAACAGTTCACATCTGTGCAGTTCTGGTCAGGCCTGTGGTGGGGTGGGGTAATGGGGGTGTTACCTAAGGCAACCTCATGCCCAGAGCAGACTTCAGGAAGGCAAAGGCAGAGCCTGGGAGTGGGGCTGAGCAGGGAGGGGCACATTCCTGGGCCAGAAGAGAAGCCTGGCCAGATGACCCCCGAAGCAGGGAGATGGACAGCTCATACCACCAGCCGATGGGCTGAGGGTCCAGGAAGGATGGGGGACAGGTGGGGCGGGGTCAGCAGCTCCAGACCACCTTGAATCAAGTCACGCATCCGTTTGCAGTTCCAGCTCTGGGCTGAGGGGGGTCAAGAGAGCTGGAGTCACTTGCTCTCCCACCACTGGGTCCGTCCTGCTCAGGAGGGCAGGGGCCCTGGAAGCAGTGGGTTCAGGGCCTGGGGATCAGCAAGGACCCTTCTACGGCTCCCTCAGCCTACCCTAACCCTTCATGTCCTCAAGACCCCACTGCTCCCTGCCCCCCTGCCCTTTCCAGCCCCTGCTCGCCCACAGGAGCCACTCACCCAGTGAATAAACCAAAGAACGACCCTCTGCAATCTGAGGACCCACCCTAAGGTCACATGCTCTCTGAAGGGAACGTGGGATGGAGTGGCAACCTATCCAAGGAGTCTCAGAAACACACCCACCCCTCTACCCAGGCCCTTCCCAGGACAAAGCCATGTGCAAGGACAGCTCACTTCCACCACCTCTGAAACACTGCCTGGCGGGGGGTGGGATGCTGGCCGTGGGCGGGATACAGATACCCCAGTGCCCAGTGCTGTGTCACAGAGTAGAGAGAAAGACGCAGGTATGGTCCATCTTCCCGTCTGCACTGTGGCACGAAGTCTGGGTGCACTCTGGGCTTGGGGTTTTAAGAGACACACCCGCCAGGCCTCTGCAGAGCCAAGTGCTTAGGGGTCACCACTCACCCCAAGCTAAAGGGAATGCGCCCTGACCACCCCAGCCTTTCCTTTCCCGAAACACTCTCTTCTCTGGGCTTCTGTCCGGGCCTCTACTGCTTTGCCTCCTCCATCTGAGGCTAATGGGGCTAAGGCTCTTTGCTAGGCCCTCCTCCACCCGCAGAATCAGTCCTGGTCCCCGGCTGGACACTCTACTCTCCCCAGGCAACTGCCCATCCTCTGTGCATTAAATGCCAACCTCTACTTCGAATACTGCTGCTGACTGACTGGTACCCCCCACTGTACTCGCTGTGTGACCCTGAGCAAGTATTAACCTCTCTGTGCCTCCATTTTCTTTTGTGTAACTGGAATAACAACACTTGCCTCCCAAGAGCGTTATGAGAATCAAGATTATTTATGAGGCGCACAGTCAATGCTCTAAGTTGTTGTTCATAAAATACGGGCCCATGCCCAGCTCTCCAGCTTGGGTGCATGGCCCCTGTCCCTGGCTCCTATCAGCTCTGCAAACAAGGCTCCTCAGAGAGGCTCTCCCCGCCCCCTGCTCCTGGAGAAACCTCCCTTGCTCCCCCAGGTTGTTGAATGAATAGGGAGCTCGCTGCCCTTCCTCCCGCCCTCCTCTCTTCCCAGAACATCGTGGGGGGCCGGCCGCTGCTCCCCTGCCAACCCAGGTGGCGCCTCTCCCGCCCTGGCCCCCAAAGTGCTGGCCTGCATCCTTTCCCACGGACTCCCCCGCGGTTTTCAGTGTGTGGCAGCATGTGAGTTGGATGTTAACCATTTCCAGCTTCCATAGTCCTCTGGAGTCAAGGAGCACCCAAGAGGAAGGATGGATGGATGCACTTCCGGGGACGGCTCCTACCCATTCAGGAAATTTTGCTCAGGAAACGGTGCGGGGAAGGGCGCCTGCTGAGGAGGAGAGGTGGGCGGACACTGGGCGGCCTGGTGGCCTGGGTCCTGCCCGATCCCTAGCCCCGTCCTCACCCACCAGGCGGCGGGGCTCTCCTAGGGGCACAGCAGAGGCAGAGCCTGGGGCAGGCAGGGCAGGCCAGTGCGTAGGGGCTCAGAGCAGAATACCTGGGGCCACCCTGGGCACTGCCCTGAGCTGCCCCCCCAGCTGTAGCCGGCCTGGCCAGTAACACGGTGCCAAGCGGGTCCCCTATGTGGGGAGACCAGGCCATGGGTCACCGGGCAACCCCGAAGATCAGCCCCTGGGAGCTGGGGTCTGCCAGTGAGTTGCACAGCCCCAGAGTGACTTTTCCTGCCGTCCCTGAATCTTTGGCCCAGCTGTTCGATGTGACATACCTCCAGCCCAAACTGAAGAGCGGTTGGGACAACTGGCAATGAGAATTTATTAACTGAGACACCACCAGGGGCTCGGCCAGGGGCTCAGACACAAGGGGCCGTGGACGGTCAGAGCAGCGCTGACCCCCAGGGCTGGGCTGTGCACGGGCACTTTAGTTCCTCCTTGGATTGCACATTTCCTGCGGTAATTAGCTGCGACTCTTGACATGAGACCGAAAGAACCACCACCACGGTACCGTGTCCTTACACAAGTTAGGACGGAAGAAAGTACAGCGAGGAAGTGTGCCCGTCGGCGGGGTCCCCGCCTTGCGGGACCCCACCCACCGGCAGACCCCAGCCTGCCTGCACCCTCCGCACCCCGGGGGGTACCTGCCTGCGGATTGGCAATGTCATTGGCCTCCTCTGCCTGATTGAGGACACTGCAGGCGCAGGACCTGGAGGCCCTGGGTGTGGGAGCCCGTCCCCTCCCAGGTCCCTCGGCCGAGGCTCCGGGAAGGAGCCACATTCATATGGTAATTTCTGCCTGCGAACTGGCGAGCATCAGCGGCCCCTCCAGCCACGGCTGGAGGAGGAGAAGAAGGGGGGCGGGGAGCCTGGCCCCGGCCTGACTGCCCGCTCACCGCCTCCCAGCCCCGCCAACCCCGCCAACTGGGCCCTTCCCGGTGCCCTCACCTCGGGCTGAGGGGCAGGGGGAGGGGGGGCAGGCGGGACAAAGGGCCTTCGCCTTGTGTGCTCACGTGGTGATTTCAGATGACAATGGACACGGACACGTTCGTTTGAGCCTAACTTTTCCGTGTGTGACGCTGGGCAGATGCTCCCACCACCACCACCCACGCCCCCTCTCGGGATCCCAGAGGCAGCGCCCTGCACTTCCCACCCTCCCGGGAAGGAAGCGTCTCCCTGGGGCCACGGCGGGTGGGGGCAGGGGGAGCGCGTTCTCTCAGGAAAAAGAAAGGCCGCTCCCACACCCCAGTCCGTTCCCCCCGCTTCCTGGGCGGGGGGGGGACACCACCCCCCCACCCCCCCCCCCCCACCCCCTCCCCCCCCCCCCCCCCCCCCCCAGGAGCGCGGCTGCAGCTTCCCTATGGCCCCGGGAGGGAGGACACGCAGACCTTCCATTTGCGCCTCCTGCCTAGTTCTGGGCCCCCTGCAGGCGAAGGGAGCCAGAAGCCAGCGCCAGTGCTCAGCTGCAGACCCGAATGGCTCCTCTGTGCCCCCTCACCGACCCCCAAGCCCACCCACAGGCCCAGTCACCATACCCCACTGAGCCGGCCCTGCACCCCTGGAGAACTGTCCAGACACGGATTCAAGACATGTCACAGGGGAAAACCAAGAAAGACACGGGGGCTGGGGGCCAGGCAGGACGCACAGCACACCCCCACCCAGTGCTGGCGAACCAACTACATACCAGGCGACAGGCAGGTCCCCAAGAGAAATGAAAACACACGTCCACCCCAAGACCCGGGCACCCATGTGCACGGCGGCATGATTCACGATAGTGAAAACACAGGCGCGTCCCGCATAAACAGAACGCAATGTGGCCATCGCGTGGAGTACTATCCAGCCACGAAAAGGAACGAAACTTTGGCACCTGCCACAGCGCGAAACTTGAAGACATCGCACCGCGTGAGCCAGATGCATGGGACTCCACTTAAGGAGAATGTCCAGAACAGGCGAATGCACGGAGACCAAATGCAGATCGGTGTTGCCCGGGGCCACGGGCAGGGAGCTGAGGAGCCTGTGGCTGCTAATGGGTACAGAGTCTCTTCTGAGGTGACAAGAATGTTCTGGAATTAGTGCTGATAACTGCATGAGTTTGCAAATGCATTAAAAACCGCTGAATTGTACACTTTGCAAGAGTGAACTTCACGGTGTGTGAATGCTATCTCAACAAAGCTGTTAACAACAACGTAACGGGTGACCCGTGAGGGCTCCCCAGTAAACGACAGTGGGGACCGGGTCCGCGTCCACAGCCAGCTCCCAGCACTGCTCCAGCTCTGAGGCCCAGAGAGTGGGGGGCCGGCGGGCTCCTCGCCCCGTGACTTCCTACTCGCCCTCTCTGCTGCTTGCACCAGCTGTGCTCATGAGGACTCACCGTTAATCTCACAAAAAAGGGCCCTCGGTGGCCCAGGCTGGAGCCTGCAAGTCAGAGTGGACTAGGAGCGGGCCCCTTTAATACAGAAGGAGGCCCTAAGCCTCACCCTGAAGGGAGGGGACAGTGGGAATAAGCATGCAGCAATCGGCAACCACAGAGGGTGCACTCGGCTCATCCCAGGTCTCTGTGCAGGAGGGACAAGGGAAAATCCACTCAGCATCCCCTCCCAGACGTGGGACCACCGGTACCAGAACCAGGACCCAGAAACCCCCCTCCCCCCCAGAGAGAGAGAGAGAGAGAGAGAGACACACACACACACACACACACACACACACACACACACACACGGCAGGTGCTCAGTCTTCTGCCTGCCGCGGGCCGGGTTGGGTGGAGGAAGTGACGGCAGGAGCCAGCAGCTGCTGGGGGCGGTCCCCGGATTTCCTCAGCCATCTCTGGCGGCACCCACCCCAAATCTGTTAGAAGCCCCAGGCTTCTCCGTCCCCCATCTCAAACCCTAAGGATGCTGCTGGAGGAGCCTCCGTGAAAACAAGTCAGAGAGAGGGAATTCACCGAAGCCCCACTTGTATAGGGCGGCACAGACCCCAGAGGAAGAGGGGCCTCCGGTGGCTCAAGGTTTAATTCTAACTTTAGTACTGAGTCTCCCAGTGCCCCGTGGTGTTAATTAGCTCTTTACTCCCCAGCTGTCCTTGGAGAGCCCCGCAGTGAGGAGGCAGCCCAGAGCAGCAGACATGGAGGGGCTTCCCTCACCCCCAACCCACCCAGCAAACCCTGGCACCCTCCGAGAACCACCCTCCCAGCCCTGACTCAGTCTCCCCCACAGCCCCGTGAACTAGCAGCAGACGGGAGTTTCTGCTCTTGCACCAGAGGCAGAAAGTGCGGTGCAGACAGAAGCCCCTGGCTCATCCTCCCCCGGCCCACGACGGGCCCGGCCCCAGCTGCACCCCAGGAGCCGGCAGCGTGAGGTCTAGCAGGCCAGGCCTGGGTCTCAGGCCCAGAAGTATTTCTGCACCTTACTGTTGAGTGGTGTCCAAGACGCGCTGCTGGGTGAGTGTATAAGGAAGTGACAAAAACAGAGGTAGCTATTGGCGCCCACGCAAGGTCCCAGGAGCCTCGGGGAGACAGACCAGGCGCTCCGGTTCCACTATGAGCCCTGGAGGAGGCTGGGGCGGCAGCCAAGACCTTTGGAAGGATGGCAAAGGTCAGCTGAGGAACCTGGGCCAGGCGAGCAGGAAGCAGGCATCTGCGGAGCGGTGCTGTGCGGAGGGCGCTCACGGCGGCGGGCGGCCTGAGGAGCAGAACAGGGGGCTGGCCGCACGCCACCGAGCCCCTCCTCTGCCCCCCTGTCCTGCTTCTCTGGCTGCCCCGATCCTCAGCTGCTCTCCTCTGTGTCTTGGGGGAAATTCCAGGGAGCCCAGGGGGAGCACCCCAACACTCCTGGGCCCTGAAGCCTTTGCTGAGTCCCCACCATAAACGAGCTGCCTTCCTGGGGACACCCGTGGGTCCTAGGGCATCTCATCTTAGGGCTGGTGTGCACCTACCACCTAACTGGATTGGAAGCTCCTGGAAGGCCCGCCTCATGTGTTCCCTACCCTGCTCGGCCCAGGGCTGCCACGTGGTTAGAACTCATGACAGTAGCAGCTGCAGGCTAGCATGCATTTCCGTGTCCAGGCCCACACATTCTCTGTTTTGTGTCCATTCATCCTCATGCCGACCACATAAAACGGTAACTGCTATCACGCCTTCTGGACGCCGGACGGTGGCTCAGAGGGGGCGAATCACGTGTGTAAGGCCACAGGGTCATCCAGAGGTGCACAGGGCGCTGGGCAGGTCACTGCCCCCACGTGGGAAACTGCCTCCTTGGAACATCCATCCCCTCACTGAATTTGGGGAGCGGGCAGCCAGGCCATCTCCCAGCGAGTGAGCAGAATGACCGAGCACATGAGGGGGGCGGTCAGGAGCCTCAGGAAACACTGACCCGGTCCTTAGGGGGCCGGCCTACGCCTAGTTAGCAGAGGTGGACACCCAGTTAGCCCCCGTCTCCGCCAAAGACGAGGGTCTTCCGGCCACCTCACTCCATCCTACTCTCCCCTCGTCTGCTACAGCCAAACCGGGCTCCCCACTGTTCCCCAACTTCCCGCCTCCCACCTGGAGTCACCGCCTCCTTCGCTGGAACAGCAGGCCTCATCCGAGGGGCTGCGTTCTCTTGGATCTGGCCTCCAAGGGTCCTTAGCCCACTGGGGCCCTAAGCGGGGGGCTAGGAGGGACTCACACTAAACCTGAGTAGGGGACGCATGGGAAGGGGGTCCCGGCTCCACTGCCACAATTTGGCCTCAGCAGGCAAGTCGCTGAACCCATGGGGCCGAGCGACCTGCTTCCCAGGCCTGCGCCCTGGCGTCTGCCTACGAGGTGGGGAGAATGGGTTTGTGACATGAGCTGTAACATCCCTGGTGTGCAGGAAGACTGACCGGGAGGCGCCCGCACAGTCCTCGCTGGTCACCGTTCGGCTGCACGGCCCCCTCCCGCAGAGGAGATGGCATGGTTTCTGCGAGGAGGGCCTGGGCCTTGGTTTGGGGGCAGCAGGGTGGGCTCCAGGGAGAAGAGGCTGCAGGAGGGCCGGGAGGAGGCGCCTGCATTCAGAGCAAACCAGCCTTGGGGCGGGGTGGTTCCAGGGGTCAGCTTAAAGCTCATTTCTTCTGTAATAAACTCATTCCTATTAAGTGACCTTACTTATTGTCTTGGAAGAAACTTTCTCACCCACCTAAAAACACTTTGGGGATGACTTCACTGTTTTGCCTCAGTTTCCAGGTAGGGAACCAGGCAGCCTCGTTACTTAAACTCCCCAAGATGAAGACTGAGGGCCCCGGGCACCAGGCCCAGAGCAGACTGTGGTCAGCAGGACAGTGCCGGCCACAAGGACCGGCCCCAGCAGACCGACAGCCATGCTCCGGAGCGATGGGTACCAGCCCTGCATCAGCAGAGCGTGTGGTCTGCAAAACGACCACAGCCTCCCTCCACTCCGTGGTCGTTGTCCGCAGGGCTAGGCCAGCGCAGGTGAGTGAGGCCAAGAGGCAGAGAATTCCTGGCAGGACACGAGGCCCCGCCACGGATGTGCCACCTCCCTCCACTGCTCCGCCAAGCTGCCCACCTGTGGCCCTCCAGCCACAACCAGCAGCCATTCCCCTCCGACTCAGTGGGGCCGCTGTCGCTAGCTTTAGTCTTTGGGGCCCACAGTGGACAGCCAGCGATGGGCGGGCGGCATGGATCCTTTCCTTGGTCCCCTACTTCTCCAGAACCGGGGCACGGAGCAGGGCCAGGGTCATCTGGTCCAGTCCCCTGCCCCAGGGAGAATGCATTCAGATCCTGAAGAAAACACTCCAAGAAGAGCCTGCGTTAAAGACAGCAGGACCCACGGCTGCTCTCGTTAAGGCTCTCGAGCTAGTTGTACAGAAACCACAGTGTATTTGGACAGAAGATGAAAAGCTGGAGTCACACACCACGCTGACCAGAGTGCATTCATTCAAACATGAATTGAGCAAGCTCCTGTGAGGTCCGGGACCCGGAGACCGAGATCGATGAAACGCCATCTCTACCAAGTCCACAGTCTAGCGAAAGACAGGACACAAACTTCCCCACCCGATTTGGGGGGCGGGGGTCCTCCACGCAGGAGGGTGAATTCACCATCCTGCTCTGGGCTAGGAAAATCTTATCTGCTGTCGGAGGCCTGGTGACAGGCACCTAGAACTGGGCCTGGGAAGCAGGGGGAGGTCTGTGCACATTCCACCAGGGACAGAAGCAAGGGCACTCTTCCGATGACCATCCAGATGACCAGGCATTCGGTGCCTGGCACTCACAGGGCAGGGCCGGGGCTGGCAGGCCTCTGGGGGCACAGCAAGGAGCTCCACAGCAGCACGAGAGAGCCTCCTTCCCCAAGGCCAAGTGGGGGTCAGTGTCGGTGACTCCCCCCAACCCAGAGCTGGGGTTCCAAGTACAGCCTTGGGTGCTCAGGAGCCAACATCTCAGAGGCTGTCCCCTCACCCCCAGCTTCAGGAGAGGGACAAGAAATTTGGGGGTGCTTCTGCCATGATCCAGCTACTGAACCCAAACCAAAACGTTGAAAACTCAATCGAGGTTGGAACAGCCAGGACGAGGGGAGCGAGCTGACAGGTTCGCCCTCACCTTGCAGACCCTCTGCGCGAGGCTGCTGCCCCCTAACCAAGGCCCAGGCCCTCCTCGCAGAAACCAGCTCCCAAGGGCTGAGCAGTAACTCTGCTCTGACGGTGGGAATGGCCCGCCCAGACGGCAAGTGGCAGCTCAGACCCCTGCACAAAGTCAGAATCAGAACTTGGAACCCCTGGGCCTCGCAGGCCTGTTCTTCTGCCCCTCAGGCCTGGAGGCCCGGTGCTTCCCAGAGGTGGTCACAGAGAAAGAGATGAGGGGAGCACCTGGACCCCACTCCCGTACCCACGGCCCAGGGCCGAGCCACAACGGGCGAGATATTGCCACCCACCCCTCCACCAACCGTGGAACAAGGCTCCCAATGAGCCCACTGGGAGGTGGGCGGGCTGGAGGGCCTATAATTAGTCGTGGGCCTCCCCTGCCTTCCCGCCTGCTCCTCCAAGATCAGGCTCGCCTACGCAGGTAACTGCACGGCCCACCACCCTCAGGAGCGGTCCTGGGCAGGCCTCGTAAGACTCTACCGAGCTCCTGAGAACAGGCCCCTACCTGTCCAAGGAACCAGGCTGACGCTCAATAAACAAATCAAAGCTTGTCAATGGAAGGCAGAAGTCTGGGAATGGAGTGTCGGCCAAGGGCTGTGATTTGTGCTGGAACCATCTTCCCCAAGAGCCCGGCTGTGGGGAGTAGGGAGCAGGGAGGGCTCCCCCGAGATCACGGGCCCTGAAATAAAGTCATTCTTCCTGTGCACTTGGCCAAGAAGAGTAGGAGGGCGCCCAGAACCCTCGGGTGGTACGGAAAAGCCGGCCCAAGAGTTCATGGCGCAGGGGGCATGGGATAATGGAAGCTCGGCCAGTCAACCAACAGCTTCCTAAGAAAGCACGGAGATCTCTGACAACACAGGAAGCTGGGCACGGCTGGAGGCTGCTGGGGGCGCTCTCTTAAGGATGGGGTCTTCCCCTCTGTGAATGCCCCTAGGGAATGCTTCTGTCCTATCTGAGAATGACAAGGGCAGCTCAGGCAGTGACATAACAGGAAGTGGGGAGGGTCTGTGGCCAGGGAGGTGGGGAAGGGGGGGAGGGAAGTCAGCCCAAAGACTCTGGTCGCCCAAGCGGATACAGGGCTTCTGGGGTGAAAGCCCCTGTGGACCCCGTGCTCCAGGCTTGGGGCAGTGGGCCAGGCACTCAGGGAATGACCCCACGGGCCCCAACCAGGCCTGTCTTTGGCTTGGGTGGCTGGGGCCTTGTGACTGCCTCCTTCCCATCAAGAAGGGTGCCATCTCCTGGGTCCTGGAGCCCAAAGTGCCCCACACAGAGCAGGCCCCTCCCCACACACCGGCGACCTGGCCGTCATCCCTGACGCTGTGCCAGGCACATGGAACAGTCTGGTGGAAATACACACACACACACACCAGTGGACACAATAGTGTTGCAGGGGGCACAACATGGAAATGATCGGGGACCGTGGGGATGCCTGGGAGGGGTCAGCCGCGGAAGAGGTCTCCTTCCGCAGTCACACCTTAGCCCAAAGGTGACCCAAAGGAGAAAAGCAAGAACCCTACCCTATCAAAGAGGTCTCAAGGAGACACTGGCCCTCCGGCCCCAAATGGTTAAACAAACTCATTCTTCTTCCTATTTCCTGAAAAGGGGCCCCCTGGGTTGCCACGGGGAGCCAGCCAAAGAGAAATGACATTTATGTAAACACCCATGGAGGCAAGGCAACATGAATGAAATGGGAAACCCACATGTAAATTGTAAGGGAATCGAAGGGATTATACGACAATGGGGGCTTTTTCTCCCTTGTCCCCGAACAGGATTTTCCATGACGGATCCAAACCAAATTCCTACTGGGGTGCTGTCCCTACAGCCAGAAACCCACGGACTGGACGGCACATTTTTCTCCAGGAAAGGAGTTTCAAACTGCTCTTTGGTGAGGAGAGATGCTCCCCCAAACCTCTGACAAAAGCCCGGCAGATTTCCTGGCAGAGAGGAAACGGAGGGGGACCAGGATGGAGGGATCCTGGGCGGGTGGGGGCATGTGGGATGAAGTTTCAGGAGCAAATGGCATTGGCTCTGAAGCCCCTCAGCCCTCCCAGCATTGGCGCACGCGTGCTGCGCTGGGCCGGCCGTGGGATTTGAGTCTGGGGGGTTTCCCAGAGCCTCAGCTGGAAGGCCCTTTCGATGGCAGGTCCCCATGGAGCTGCTTCCTCGCCCCTGCTCCTTGACCCGGAGCAGTGGACCGTCCCACTCGTCCGGCACGGCGCACGCATTCCGGCCCCTGCCCGCTCCGGGAACAAGCCGCACCTCCCCACAGCTCCCCGGAACCCAGAGACGAGCTGCAGCCGACTCCCCGGCGCACAATACCATGTCGGATCCCGCATTTCTAGCGTCTGCTGAACCCCATCTCCGGCCCGGCCTCTGGGCCGCCGGGCCCAACGGCTGACAATCGGTGCGGAACGGTTTTAAGACACACGGCGGCCAATCCGAGTCCCCCCCGCCCCCGCCCGGCCTCCTAGAAGTCAGGGAAGCCCCTTGCGAAAGGGAAACAGGCTCCAAGAAACTCCCCGCCCAGGAGGACCTAACCACTCAGCCTAGCTGGCCAAATATTTACAAAGAGATCGCTGTGGCCGCACAAAGCCCTTTTCTTCTGCTCCACGGCCGAAAATCTGGGCCCCGCGTGGAGACCGAGCTCCCGCCGCCCCTCTCCCGGGGACCCGGGGCTGTCCTGCCGGCAGGGGGGGCCGGGCCCAGGGGGTCGCCCCGGGGAGGCGCCGTTCCCGCCCCGCCGCCGCGCCCTCGGAGGGCCACCGGGCGGCCGCACCACCTGAGGGCCCCCGCCACCGGTGCGAGGCTGCAAGGAACAAAGGGAGCGGAGGACTCACCCCAGCAGCTGAGTCGGGCTGAGCCGGCCGCCGGCAGAGAGCGCGGCCCGCCCACCAGGTCACATGGCTCCGAGCCGAGCAGAGGATCAAAGGGGCTTTGTGGCCGCGGAACAAGGAGCCTCCCAGAGCGCGGGCAGAGGTAGGAGGGACCGCCTGAGAACGGAGGCTCGGGGGCAGGGCGAGGGGAGTGGAGGGGAGGCCGCGGAGGAGACCAGGGGCGCCCGGCTGAAGGCCTGAAACCAACCGGGGTGTGCAGGGTGCATCCCGGGCATGAGAAGCGCCAAGCTCCCCAGCCGGCTTCAGAGTCACCCCCAAAAGGAAAGCGCCCCGGGCCCCGGGAAAGAGCTCCGGGAAGCAGAGAGGGAAGGAGGCTCTCACCCGGACGCCCGGTCCAACTGCCCTGGCCAGAAGTCAGTGCGCCAGCAAAGCCTCCAGTCCCCTCCCCCCAGACTGTCCTCCTGCCTGGGTGAGGCGGGACGGGAGTGCAGGCTGGTGCCGGGAATCTGGCGCTGCCCGGGGGCGCCCTCTCCCCCTGCCGCCCCGCCCAGCACTCCCCCCTCTGCCAGGTGAGCCCCAAATGGGCCCTGACCCCGGCCAGCTCAGATGACACGCCCAGCCCAGCGGGCAGGCCGCCCCCCGGGTCGGCAGACCTCCCCAGGAAAGCCGTGAAGAACCAAAGCCGGGGTTGTCCCGGAGTCCGGGCGTCGGGGGCCGGAGCGCAGCCAGCCCGGTGTGCCGTCCACTGCCTAAGGCTACTGTGGCGGAAACACCCCCAAGGGAGAAGCAGCAGAAGGGGGACTGGGGTGAGGGCTAGGGAGGTGGGGGTGGTGCCAGCTCACCCTGAGCTCCTTCTTCTTCCAGGAGCCTAAGGACTCCGATTCGGGCGGCCGCTCCTACAGCCCTCAGGGCCCCGGGCGATGAGTCACCCTCCCTGCAGACCCCGGTGAAGCGCTGGGACCCTGAGGGGGATGGGCTAGGTGGTCCCCAGAGGGAGGAGCTTGGGAGCCACGCTGTTTGGGGCTGGGCCTGGGCGCTGGGATCTGCCAGACCCATCCTGTGCCACGACCTCTGACCCTGATGAGTCACTCCCAGGCACAGGCGTGGCCAAGGCAGCCCCAGGCCTACTCCCGACTAGGAGAGAGCTCCCGCTGGTTTTGGGAATTTGCAGAGGCCGGGAGCGAGGAAGTTCAAGTGCAAAGGAGCCCTGAGTGACACCTGAGCAGGCCGTCCTAGGGCCATCCGTCCTCCCACTCCCTGGAGGAGTAGCTCTGGCCCAGGCCCCGCTCCGAGGCATGCTCTCCTTCCCCATGCCCACACCCCCCCCACATGGCTGGTGGGTGAGGCCCCAAGCACCCACCCCACTGGCCACACTGGCAGACTGACCACGTCCAGTTGGTCCACCTTCCAGTTCCTCAGAAGCCAGCTCTCCCTAGTAGCAGCCACTGGCGGGGCCAACCTGGCCACTCCGCACTCCAGAGGCCAATTTCCTCCCCGCGGCCTCCCAAGTCTCCCAGTTTGCCATAATGGTCAGGGGGCTGCCCTCCTGCTCCCTTCCCCACCCTGCACAGAGTGTAGAGGCGCTGCCGTGGGTCTCTGGGCCCCCGGGCCAAACACAGGGAGCGTCAGGGGAGGGACTGGGCGTCCAGAGTCCTTGTTCCCATCCCAGTGGGAGGGAGGACAGTGAGGGCCTCAGAGACACACCCTAGAATCAAGGCCCCCCTCATTCAAATCAGCCTTGGCTCATTACCCAACCCTGTGGGACCTGACCTTCCCCACCTGTGAAATGGACATGATCACCTCTAGTCGCAAGAACTAAGACAAGACATGACGGACATGACGTCCGGAAGGAGGAAGACTGGCCACTCAAAATTGACGCTTCTCTTTCCTCCAAGAAGGTGGTTTCCTAGGACAAGGAATAGGGAGGGCCGCGCCCCTCCAGCCACCCCCTGCCCAACCTGCTGGGCCCTTGTCGCTGGGCCCTGAAGGACAGCTCCAGCAACCATCACCAAACGACACCAGGAGGGACTCCTGCCATGCCGGGTGTCAAGGCTGACACGGAACCTTGGAGATGCCATCTCCACTCTACACCTGTCCTGTGGACAGGGCCCTTCCTTCCCAGCGCTCCCCTTGGAACCTCCTTCCCTGCCTCTCACCTAGCCTTGTCCCCCAGGGCCCACCACCCCTTCCTGGGCACCACGTGGGCAACCGCCAGCTCCCCGAGGCCACTCCCTGCGCTACCTTCCTCCTCCCCCTACACCCCTGCAGGCCGCTGGCCCTGGAGGTGGCCTGGGTGCTTTCCACACGTTCCCTGCTCACCGCCCTCCGGATGGGGGTCTCCAAGGGCACAGGAGAGGGACTCCCTGCGCCTGACAAGACCCCCAGCCCGGGGGGGCGCTTTTCCAACGCAGAAGCCCTTCCCCCACTCTGGGGCCTGCTCAAAGTTCTCGACCGCTCAGCACACACAGCGTCTAGAGGAAGAGCCTGAAGCCCTCACAGCCGCCCACCGAATCCCGCAGCAGAAACAGAAGGCCCAAGGCACCAGAAGCACACATTTTCAAGTTTCCAGTGGCCACATTTATAAGAAGAAACAGGTGACATTTAATATATTTTACTTAATACAGCCAAAATATTATCAACTCAACATGTCATCCGTATAAAAACTTGTTTTTTTTATTTTTAATTTTTTTTAAAAGAATCTATTTTAGGGAGAAAGAGAGAAAGAGGGAGACAGAGCATAAGCAGGGGGAGCAGCAGAGGGAGAGGGAGAAGCGGACTTCCCGCCGAGCAGGGAGCCCAACACGGGGCTCGATCCCAGGGCCCCGGGATCACGACCTGAGCCGAAGGCAGACACTTCATCGACGGCGCCCTGAAACTCTTTAAATATTTTACGTTTTTTCTTCTTTCTGTACTAAGTCTTTGAAATTCAGTGTGCATCGTACATTCACGGCACCTCCCGATTTGGACTAGGCACGTTTCTTTTTTTCTCGTTTTTAAGGTTTTATTTATTTAAGTTATTTCTGCACCCCCTGTGGGGCTCGAACTCACGACCCCGAAATCAAGGGTCGCACGCTCTTCCAAGGGAGCCCGCCGGGCACCGCTGGTCGCAGCACGTTTTAAGCGGTCGCTGGCTGCCGTGGCTGCCATGCTGGGCACAGCTGTCCAGGTGTTCCCGACTGCACCCTGGGGGTACACCAGGTCCTTGGCGAGCTGTTTATTCAGACCACAATGTTTCAGCGCTATGCTTCGTTCTCAGCGGTGGATGCACAGCCACAGTTGGGGTGCTACAGGATACAGCTCCATGGAACCCACAGGAGCATCTCCTATATGGCTGAGGCCACTGATCCCTACATCACAGCGTCCCCCTTCTGGGATGTGCTGGGGACATTTCTCCCAGATTCTACTATCAGAAAGAGCAGAACTTCTCCAGAGAAGTTACTTTGCTAGATTTGTGCTAAGCATCAGTGAGACCACCACCCGTTTCTGGGGTTCTCTATCCTATCTGGTTCACAGGTGCTCAGGCCGGGGCGAACTCCTGACTCGAAGGCAGCCAGCCACAGGCTGACCAGAGGCCCGACCTCACGCCTGGCTCAAACAGGTGATGAGCTGGGCCGCTGGAGTTCCGCCCCCCTCACCCCCAGCAGCCCAGACCAAGGAGCCTTTTCTGATCGAGGGTCCAGAAGCTTGAGGTCATGTAGAAGCTTGAGGGCTGGGAAGTTGTCTGGGGCCATTTGCAAAGGGAGAGAGGGCAGAGTAGGGGGGGGAGCGCAGGCGGAGACCCCAAGAAAGGAGCAAGGGAGAAGAGAGCATGGGCTGGCTGAGCTCTTGCAAACCCTGCCCTTTCTGAGCCCAGGCATTCCACACGTCGACTTCCTTGCGCCTTACGTCCTTCCAATAACCAGCTCGTCCTGCCTCTGTTTACTGACTTCAAAGTCACACACAGCCACACTGATTAGAAAAGAGTCTATAAAGACAGAAAGCAGATTGGGGGTTGCCAAGACCGGGGTGGGAGGGGGGGTGAGAACTGACCGCTTAGTAGACATAGGGTTTCCTTTTGAGGGGATGGGAATGTTCTGGAACTAGATCATGGTAATGTTGCCCAACCCTGTGAATGTGCTAAGTGCTATTAACGGTAAATTTCATGTTCTGGGTACTTGATACCATAAAAAATATATTTATAAGAAAAAGAGTCTAACGTATCCTTTTTTCTCTTGAGCTGGTTTGTTGTGTTGTTTCCTACCTGGAGACCACAAGGGCCCCAAGACAAAGCGTGCTGGGGGAGATGGAGCAACACCCCCTGCCTGGAGCCTGGGAAGGTCCCCTGATACGGCAGGAGGAACTCGAGATGCAGAGACCATCCTGCGATGTCCGGGGTCCCTATCTCGTCACAGGTGTCCTGTGGGAAAGTTGAAGACTACAGAGAAGGTGACCACATGACGATGGGGGCAGGGACTGGGGTGCCGTGGCCACAAGCCAAGGACCGCCGGCAGCCACCAGAAGCTGGAGGAGGCACAAGGACAGATTCTCCCTTGGGGCCTCCGGGAGGAACCAGCCCTGCCCACACCTTGCCATACCCCAGTGACCCTGACCCCAGACCCAGGGCTTCTAGAACTGTAGGAAAGTAGGCTTTTCTGTTGCGTGAGGCTACGGTAATTTGTGCTACTCCGCCACAGCGGCCCCAGGACCCTTACACAGCCCTGCAATCCTGACCTGACCCGGAGTAAGGTAGGAGCTTCCTCCTACAAATGTGGAAAGAAACACTCAGAGCTAGAAGGAAACTTGCTCCAGGCCAAGGCAGCCCAGAAGCAGGAACAGGATCCCTCCCAGCCCTTTGGAGGGGGGTCTAGGTCGGATTTTCCAAGGCTGTCACTTCTGGGAAACTCTGGCCCCTTCGCTGGACACGAAGCTGCCGTGTGGGGAAGGGGAGAGGGTGCTATGGTGTCCCTGCCTGACAAGGAGGCCTGCCGTGGGCCATTTCCACCTGCTTGTGAGCAGCACCCACTGCCCTTCCTGGGGGACCCCCACCAGAATGGTCATCAGGGAGGTGGCAGCCCTGGTCAGCTGTCCTCCAGCAGGGTCCTACTCTGAAAGCTGCAGGGGGGCAGCTGGGGCAGGCTCCCACCTCCAAATGGGCCAGTTGGGAGAAAAGCACAGTCTGGTGGTGTCACCCACCCCGCCATGCGGGGACGCCCACGTGATGCCCAGGACCCACCCTCTGGCCCACAGCAGCAGCAGAAGGGAAAGGAAGTGGTCACATGGCATCCTCCCTCCCCTCCCCCTCTCACACACATTCAGGCACGCACGCCCCAGTGCCCAGGCCCCCCACTTTCTCCTACCAAGCCCGAAGCCTGGTTGTAAACACGACACTCAGCCCTCCCACGACCTCTTTTCCAACCCACCCTGGGCAAACTCCCATGGGATGCAGCAGATACTTGCCATCAAAGGCCGAGAAAAAACACCCTTCCCTTTGCTCTGCAGGCGGGTCGCTGGGCTGGCCTGCACACAGGGCAGAGGAAGGCTGGCGGGTCAGCAGTGTGGGGCACCGCTAATGTGGGCAGCCAGCAGGTGCAGCCACGCACCCCCCGGGGGGGGAGCCCGCACACGGCCCTGCTGTCCCTAGGGGGACTCCCAACGGCCCCAGAGTGAGGGTTCAGGCAAGCCTGGGGGGCGGGGACCTGCAAAGTCTCTTGCCACAGAGCAATGCTTAGCGGGCTGGTGGTTCAGTCATATCTGGTTGACATCTTTCCTCGGGTTCCTTTGCAACTTGACCGAGGACAACAGTCAGGCTGCTCCTAATCTCAAAAACAAGCCCCCTCCTTGGGCCCAGCGACGTCCTCCAACCGTTGATGTTCTCTCCACCTCTTAACAGTTGGTCTGCACTGTGGTTCTATCTTCCCACCACGTGCTCGCGTCTTAACCTCTGCTGTCTGGCGTCTGCCCATCTCACTATTAAAACCGCTCTCTTGAGAAAACGCTCAGCGCCAACATCCAGCTCCACCAGGCTGGCCTGGGCCACCACGTGACACAGATGAACCGCCCCTCCTTCTGGAAAGGCGCTGCTCGGGGCACTATCCTCTCCTTGTCCCACAGCACACGGGGGTCTCCTCTCTGTCCCCAGAGTCACCCCAGAGACAGCCTGCCCAGCTCAGCCACCCCTCAAAGCACACTGTCTTCTCCAGGGCTTGCAGTCTCCCAAACCCCTAAAATCCCCACCCCTGTTAAAAGTCACCGCCTCCAGGGAGCCCTCCAGACGCCCTCCCTCAAACATGACCACCCTTCTGTGTTTCCGGAGTCACACCCTGATCTGGAGCACTTGCCAGAGGGACTTACTCACCCCCTCCTGGTCTCCTAGGCAGCAGATACGGGTTTGTGGAGCACCGAGGCAGGAAGGGCCCATTTCCTCCTTTCTAAGAAGTGTGGGCCTCCCACCTCCACTGTCAGGTTGCCTCTTCCCCTTCAGGGCACCTTAATACACATTTCTTTCTCCTGTTCAAGAGCTATCATGTCAACAGGGTGTCTTAGAAATTACGTGATGATATCTTAACTTTAGAAAATCGTGCTCCTCCTCGGCAGCCAGCTCTGTTCTCCCGCGGGCGTGATGGCCACTCAGGAGGATCAGAGCGGCCCCGGGCACACTTCCAACCACACCCACCCCACCCACCCCAGCCTCCCTCGGGAACCCGCGAGCCCCGGGGCTGCGAGCTCCCCGCTGACACCCAGCCACAGAACAACCCCCGAACCCTGCGCGGATTTCAAAGACTGTTTGATAAACACCGAGCGGTCTCCTACGTGCTCTCTCCGGGGTGTCAGGAGGGAGGACCGCCAGGTGGGGGCGCTCCAGGTTGGCTTTAGGTGCGGTGCGGAGGCCTCGCCCTCGCTTCACCGAAACAAGGACCAAAACCAAAAGCCCAGCAGCTAAGATGGTGGGATTCTGAGTCAGACAACACAGGACTTGGTAGTTAGAGGGGGGCCCAAGGCTCTGACAGCCCAGTGTCTGGCTTCTGGAAACAGGTTCTCAATCCTAGCAGCACATTACTATTCTACTGGGGAACTCCCAAGAAATACAGAGGCCTGGGCCCCACCCTGGCCATTCCGATTTCACTAATCCAGGGGTTCGTATTTTTTAAAAACTTCTTAGGGAACTCTACCGTGTATTACATTCCGGGTTGAAAAGCACCTTGTGGGGGCGCCTGGGTGGCTCAGTCGATGAAGAGTCTGCCTTTGGCTCAGGGTCCTGGGATCTGACCCCACAGGGAGCCTGCTTCTCCTTCTCCCTCTCCCTCTGCCCCTCCCCTGGCTTGTGCTCTCTCTCTCTCAAATAAAATCTTAAAAAAAAAAACACCGTGTGGGACTGATAGATACATACACACATCTGGGATCTGACGAGATCCCGGGATCTACGGCAAGAGCATTCTGAGCCAAATGTACCCAAGAGGAACGCATGGGATGAGTGGGGTGCTGGGGGGTCGGGGATCAAAAGCTCCTTCAAGGCGCGCCTGGGTGGCTCAGTCGTTAAGCGTCTGCCTTCAGCTCAGGTCGTGGTCCCAGGGTCCTGGGATCGGGCCCCGCATCGGGCTCTCTGCTCCGCGGGAGGCCTGCTTCTCCCTCTCTCGCTCCCCCCTGCTTGTGTTCCCTCTCTTGCTGTGTCTCTCTCTGTCAAATAAATAGAAATCTTTGGGGAAAAAAAAAAAAAAAGCTCCTTCAACTGTCCAGAAAAGGCCATTCAATGGGCAAGGCTCAGGCTTTTCATTAAGTGTCTCCAGGCTGCCCGCTGCCTGGCTGGGACTTGGAAAAGAACAAGAAAAAAGGAGACCTAGGAAGGGGTCCAGAGTACATCACTGTGGCATAAAAGTGATTTTGAGAAGCCATTTGAGCTCCTGAAATCTCTTATCTGTCTAAAAGCAGAACTTCCCAGAAGGACTCCATTGTCATCAATCCCCTGCTCTGGGCAACCAGGCAAGACTGACTTTATCACAGATGAGAAGTCTTCACACCACACCTAAACAGACACTCACAAAACTATCTACCTCCCATCTATTCTCCTAAGGGCCACTTATCTTTCCAAAACGTCATTTGTTTTCCAGTAAGTGCTCTTCTCCCCCTCCCGTGATACCATATAAGCTTCAAGTTCTAACTGCCCCTTTGAGTCACATTTTTCTGTAAACTCCCATATGTATATGATTAAAGCTGTCTTTTCTCTCACTACTATGGCTCTTGACAGTTTAATTTGGAGGGGGGGCTCCTACCAGTTTAATTTACAGACCCCCAAGTCCTGAACCTAAGAGGATAGAGGAAAAGTTTTTTCCTTGCCAGCACCCACAAAACAAAAACAAAAACCGCCCCTCTCTTCACTGCAGATGCACCCTTTCCCCACCCACAGCCAACAATTTAGACCCATTTCTGAAAGCAGGAAAATTTGTCCTGTAGGATGCTCCCATCCTGAAAGGTTTCCACAGATATATCCATCAACTGCTACCCTCCACAGTCCCTCTTTTGATGTTCACAAGTATTTATCAGCATATTAAATATTATATTCTACAGAGTTCTTTTTTTAAGCTTAAACTCTTTATTTCTTAAACTTGTTGGATGGGGGAACCACTTTGCCTCTTTAATACCTATTAATGGTCCCAGAGAGAACAGAGTTTGGGAAACACTAGTTTAGACTTCTCAGCCTGTTAGCACTCTGCTCTGGTTCCAGACCAGACATCAGATTGGTCCAGACCCTCTGGACACAAGCTGGGGTGGGAGCAGAGATCATGAGCCCCACAGGTAGGACGGCTTACCCGAGGCCGCCACAGATCTTGGAATAATCTTTTTAAATCCAAATTCCAAAGTTAACAGAGAACACAAGAACATATCCGGCAGCATTGTGTATAAAGGCAAAAACTGAAAACAACCCAGTGTCCATCAAGGAGAGAACAGAAAACCCTGGTATATCCACCCACCGATGACCCTTTGGCAGTGAAAACACACAGACCAGAACTACAGACACAAGGGCAGATGACCTCAATTTCCAAACATAAAAAGACACAAAAGGATGCTTATCCATAATATGCCCCAGTTATGCAACGTGCAAAACAATACCATGCACGACTGAGAGAAACACAGCAACACAGCAAAAGTTCTAAGGCCCACGTGGGAAGGATGAGCGTGAGCACAGGATGCGGGCGCGTCTGGTGGGAGGAAGGAAACAGGGCTGGTTAATGAGGTTGCTCAGGCTGGACAGAGACACGCAGGTGTTCACTGTCCGGGACGGTGCAGCTTTATTAAAAACTAAATCGGAGGGCGCCTGGGTGGCTCAGTTGGTTGAGCGACTGCCTTCGGCTCGGGTCATGATCCTGGAGTCCCGGGATCGAGTCCCACATCGGGCTCCCTGCTCGGCGGGGAGTCTGCTTCTCCCTCTGACCCTCCCCCCTCTCATGTACACTCTCTCTCTCTCTCATTCTCGCTCTCTCAAATAAATGAATAAATCTTTAAAAAAAAAAAAACTAAATCGGAGGCCCCGGGGAATAACAGGGCGTGAGCTTTTCTGTCACTAACTGGCTAAAGGCATAATAACCTCCCTGAGCCTCAGTTTACTCACCTGCAAACCAAGGCAACAAACCCATCTGCTAGTCAGCTGCTTGCAAGGAGCCTGCTCAAACTTTCTGCCCTCCCTGATGGGGTTCTGGGCAGGATGATAATAAACTTACAACCCCAAAGGCCTTCAAAAACCACACGAAGCTCCTAACGAAGCTCCTAACCAGGAGCGGGGAGCCAGCGACTCTGGGCCTGTTTTTGTGACCTGGCAGAAAACACCCCAGCCAAAGGAAACCTTGTTTTTTCCTCCGGGGCAGAGGCCTTGGTCTCAGGCCTGAGGTCTGCCGGCTGCTCAGGCTATCTGACATGAGGCTTCTCTCAGCCCCAGACCCATTTTTACTGGGGGGCCCCTGAAGCCCCTCATCCCTTTAGCACAGACACTGTGCAGATGAAACCACCATCCGCATCAATGGAGAAGCTCGTCTGAACTGGGCCCGAGGCGGCCCTGCTCTTCCCTCTCTCCTGGCAGAACCAGGAGCTCAGGAAACTCGAGGCTGTGAAGCTGCCGGAACATCATCTCCAGCTGTTTATTCAGAGAGGGGACGCTGACCCTCCCGGGCTCACTCCATAAGCCCCAGCAACCCTAGTGCCAGACCCTCCCTGCCCGGAGGAGCCTGTGGTCTCAGGCAACCACCCCACTTCGCATTCCATCCCCCACCACTTAGCAGCTGAGGGACTCTGGGCAAATTTCTAAACCTCTTGGAAGCGTTTTCCCATATGCCAAAAGGGGGAAGGGGCTCTCCCCTCCCCGGGAGCGGAGAACGAGAAGGAAAGAAGAGGCAGACCGTGCACAGACCAGCGCCGTGCCTACACCCAAGCAAGTGCTCCAGAGCGACGCCTGCCCACCTCTTCCCGGCACCAGCGCTGGCGAGGGGCCGGGACCAGCCTGCAGCAAGCAGGCATCTGCCAGCCTTAAGATGCATGGCGCTCTGAGCGGGAAGTGAAAACAGGAATAAGCAGAAACTGTTGGTGAACAGACAGGCTGTGAGCATCTGTGCTTTAAAACCCTAATGGTGCACCCACAGGATCTCCTGGGGAATTTCTCTTTTAAAAGTACATTTAAAAGGGCGCCTGGGTGGCTCAGTTGGTTAAATGACTGCCTTCGGCTCAGGTCATGATCCTGGAGTCCCGGGATCGAGTCCCGCATCGGGCTCCCTGCTCAGCTTCTCCCTCTGACCCTCCCCCCTCTCATGTGCTCTCTCTCATTCTCTCTCAAATAAATAAATAAAATCTTTAAAAAAAAAAAAGGACATTAAAAAAAGAAAAAGATATAAATACACAATAATCAATGAAAGAAGGCAAAATAAATTAAAAAAATAAAAGTATGCTGTCTAGTACATTAGGTAAGTTCAAAACCAGGCAAAATTCTTTGGGGGGATGGAACATTTCTGTCCCCCGACTACGGCGGGGAGTACATGAATCCATGTACGTGATAAAAGTTCGTGGAACCAAATGCCAAAAAACAAAGCGCCGTAAAGCTGGTGAAGCTTAGTGAGGTCTGCAGCTGAGTTCATACTGGACCACCGTCATTTCCTGGCTTTGATAACGAACCAAATCCTGTAACATGTCATGGGGGAGGATGCTGTGCTGGGTAAAGGGCACAGGAACTCTCTCCTGTGACTTTTGCAATGTCTTGTGAGTCTAAGACTATTTCAAAATAAAGTTTTTAAAAAGTACATCAAAAATGTAATATGCCGTGAACACTGACCACGATATACAAGTTAGAAACGGGGTACAGGACACTTCATTCCTTCCGTCTCTTCGTGTGGTGCGTCTGCATGGTGTCCGAAGCGCAGGCTCTGTTCCGGGTGAGAGGACCCTGGCAGCTCAGGTCTCGGCAGGGAGGAGACACAGAGCTAAAATGCGGTGGTAGACAGAAGCCAGGCGGAGGATCTGGCAACACTTAGCAAGGGCCCCTGGCACCTGAGAACAGTCCATCAAGGCTGTTCCCAATGAATGCTAAAAGAGGCCCAAGCCCTGTGAGAGAGCAGGATTCCCAGGCAGGGGCATCTGCACGCACATGTCAGGAGAGGCCGAGGGGTAAGTCAGGAGGCCGGAGGTCCCCACTGTCCTAAAGTGTCATTCCCAGCTGTTTTTCCCAGACCCCAGGATAGGATGATCACAGGGATTTGCTCACCGGGTCCCCACTCAGCTCAGAAAGTGATGGTTTCATGGCCATAAGGAAGAGCCTAACTCTTGCAAGCTGCTGGCCTTGGGGTGCCAATGGGTAAAGGCGGGGGTAGAAAACCCACTCACCAAGGTCTCTGGGAGCCCTGGGCAGCCTGGAGGCCCCTGCAGGAGGTAGGGGGCAGCAGCAGTCTGCAGAGAAGCCCCCCATGCCCATGCAGGGCATCTGGCCCGTCCCCACTTTCAGCCAGGCCCCAGCCCTCAAGCCAGGGGCATGCTCTGGTCCCTGGGGCTCCCAGGGCTACAGGGCCAAGACAAGCGGCCGATGCAGGCCTCGGGTCACCTGGGGGCTGCGGGGAAGGGAGCAGAGACTGCAGGGGTTGTTCTCCCAGCTCCCCCGGGCCCATCCAGTTTGCTCCCTGAAGTCCACTAACCGTCCACCATGGAAGAAAGTGCTTGAGGGGACGAGCTGAAAATCTGGCTTGAACTCCCTGCGTGCCCCTGACCCTGGCACTGAACTTCCCTGGGCCTCCCTTTCCTCACTTGCAAACCAGGCAGATGAACCCCAGAGTCTCTTTCAGCTACAGAATTCTCAGAAAAAAAAAAAAAAAAGCCACAAGAATGAGGCAGGCGGGCCGGCTCACACCCTTGCCTTCACTTGTGAAAAGGGGAGTCAGCTTCTCGACTGGACTCTTTCCTGCCCTGCCTGGGGGAGCCTTCCTGCGGACTCCGGAGCAGGCAGAGGCTGGGGGAGCCCAGCGTCTTCCAGGGCTTGGGACACACAGAGAATTCCCCCAGAATTTTTCCAGAAGGAGATCACCACTTCCTGACTGTATCAGCTTTCCATCGCTGCTATAACAAACTGCCACAAACTTAGTGACCTACAACACAAATTTGTCATCTTACAACATTCTGCTTCTCTGGGCCCCTCTGACTTCCTCTTCTGTAGGGAGTGGGGCCACAGGATTCCACGAATCGCACCCGCAGAGGGCGATTCTGGAACCCAGTGGCAGCCCCTGCCTAAGAGACACTTGGGGACATTCTTTAGGCTCTGTCTCACATGGTGGCACCCTGGCCTTCTCCCTGGTGTCCTCCCGGGAGCCCGGCCGGTCAGCCCACCCTGTGGGGGCGTCAGCACATTTCAGCGGCTTCCAGGACCAGGGCGGCGGCCGGGAAGCGGCTTCTGCCCACGCCCGCCCCAGCCTCCATGAGAGAGGCCAGGGCAGCAAAACAGGAGGCCGTAGGTGGCAGGGGCCAACGAGGCCAGGCCATTCTCTCCAGCAGAGGCCAGCCGGGCACGTGACTCCAGCCCGAGGTTCTCAGGGGAAGGGCGAGCCCGGCACAGGGAAACGGGGGGCCCCCGGGGTGGGGGCTCAGCTGCGGGGGATGGGCAGGGGCTCTTGCCCGACAGCGCCCCCCCCCACCATGGCTCTGGCCCAGGGCCTCCCCGCCCCCGTCCCCTCTCAGGGGAGAAAGTGAGGCTCCTTGCATTGCCAAATTCCAGTAATGAATCCCACATTCATTCCATCCTCTGCTTATTGGAAGCTCTCCCTCCACCTTCTGGGCGCGCTCTGAACAGCCGGCCTGCAGAAGTCGGTGGAATTTAAATATGCAGGGTGGCTGGGGTGCCTGTTCTCACTGCATCCCCCACCCACCCCTTCCTCTGAAGAGGCCTCTTTCCCTGGGAAAAGCTGCAGCAGGAGCGATCATTAACTCTTTCCTGCCCACCAACTTCCTGCAGGCCCCCGCCCCCTCCCACCACGCTGGGAACCAGGGACGCACAGCAGAGGCCCCGCCGGCCGGTCCCCGCACCCTCGTGCACAAAAACACGCACAGTCGAGGCTGAGAGAACACCCCATCGGCTGGTACAGCGCTCGCTTTCCTGCGGCCAGGCCTCCAGGCTCTCGCCCCTGCCCGGGGTAAGCCGCGCGCGGGTTCTGCAGGGAGATGGGGAGCCCCGAAAAGGTTCCTGCCCCACCAATTACGCAAAGGCAGGGCTCCAATGCCAACGTATGCAGATACCTGCAGCGCTGTTCCCCCGCAAACTCCCACGGCTCATCACACGCACACACACCTGTGCTGAAGGCAAGCCGCTGACCGAAGGCGGGGAAGGGAGGCGAGACCCAACAACGGCGAGTAACTGTGGTCATCAGCCCAAAGGGTGTCTGTGTCCCTCCAACGCCCCATCTTGGACTGACCTCTTTCCGGAGTGACGTATGGGAGACTGGGCTGCACTGACTGGTGACCCCTGGCACCTCCAGCCCCACTCCAAGGACGGGCCATCCCACCTCTGGACAGGCCCTGTTCGGTGGCCTGGGAGACAGGATTCCAGGTCTGCCACGAGCCTGCTGTGTGACCCCGGCCGAGTCACTGCCCCTCTCTTGGCCTCAGGTTCTCCACCAAAACAAGAGAGAGCTAAGTCAGAGGTCCAAGGAGCTATGTCACTGGTTAGGGACAGGGGCTCTGGAGTCAGGCTTCTTGAATTCAAACCTTCTCTCTGTCACACTCACCAGCTGTGTGGCCTTGGGCACGTTACCTAACCTCTCTGTGCCTTGAGTTCCTCATCTGTGAAATGGGATGACTTCCCAGTGTGGTTGATCAGATTAAAGGAGATAGACCAGGTAAAGCGCCCTAAGGCCATGCAGAGTCCACAGGAAGCCCTGGTTACCATGAATGGACACCAACACCATATCACGATCTTTGGGGGCCTTGGCAGCTCGAGGCCCCAGTTGACAGATGGTGCTACCCTCCTTACTTCTCTCTCTTCTGGTGACAGCAGCTGAGATGCTGGAGCTCAGCCTTTGTTCCCAGCGACCATCCATCCCCTGAATTAGTAGCCCCAGAGGCCCCAGGCCACCACCCTCCGTCCGCATTTGAGAAAGGTGAGCACTCATCTGTCTTCTTCAAAACCATGCTTCTTCCTCCCTCCTCCAAACAAGCCTTAGCTTCGTGTGCAAGAGAGAACACCAACCGTCCAGGCTGGGGTGGGGGAGTCCAGGAGTACCCCAGACTCAAGGCTTCAAGGAACCAGGGGCTTCGCGGGGCTTCGGGTGCTGCTTCCGGTGCTTCCAGTACCCCCGCACTGCCTGGGGCTGCCCGCACCCCCACCCGCACACCGCTCCCAGGCAGGGGAAGGGCAGGGCCCCAGCCACGCAGCCCGCACAGGCTGCAGCTGGTGCCGAAGCCTGAGCTGGTCTCGCAACCCCACTGTGTGGCCCTGTTCTAGGGAACCAAAGAGGAGCTGCCCGGAGAGGCGGAAGGAGCCCTGCCTGCCCAAGCAAGTGCTGGGGACTTGGCCTGGGAACCCCAAGCTGAGGGGCCTTCCCCAAGTGGAAAAGTGAGAAACTCAGACACAGAACAGCATCGATTCGGTGTTCTACTGCACCAAAACCTACACGCACAGGCAAAATGTCTGGTTTCTGAAGGCCAGAAGATGGGGAGGGAGCCCCCCAATCCGGGGTCGGGGGAGGCCCCACACAAGCTCTGCTCTCGTCCACTGAGCTGCGGGCGGAAGGACTTAATTAGTACCATACGCGCTGTGCCGAGAGTGAGTGGAGAGCCGGAGGGAGGGGGCAGGAAAGGAAACCTACCAACGCAGAACATGAAGGGTGGGAGGGGGACCAGGAAAGAGCAGGGTGCACTCCCAGCCAAACCTGCAGAGGAGCAGCCGGGCCCCCCCGACCCCCCTTGCAGATTTTCCCCCAGCGTTTGTATCTACAGCCGGTCCCCAGGACAGCTGGATCCGGCTTGGAGGTCAGGCTCCAGCTCAGCCAACCCTCTCCGGCCCCAAGAAAGCCAGCCCGGTCAGTGCCTCGGGCCACAGCTGCTGTTTGTCCAGCGTGGACCGGGGGTGGGGCCCGCAGCAAGGTCCCCCTGGGCTGGCAGAACTGGGTCCTGCCTCACTGGCTCATACCAACTGCCCTGCTTGCCTGGTTGGGAAGGGGTGGCCCCGAGGTGCCCCGACTCTACGCGGACACCAACCAGAGTCAAGACTCTTCCCTGCTCCCTCTGCTAAAGGAGGGTCTCTCATTCAACTCCCCCTTTCCTAGCCAACCCTAATTTGGTTCAGGGGCTCGCCCTCCTCTCTGTTCAGCCCTTTGCTACAGGGCAGGAGCCACGGAGTCTTAGCCGAAGGCCAGGGGCTGGGAGGCAAAGCTGCGGGATGAAGGGGACACGAGGGAGTGCACAGAGGGGCACAGCCGGTCCCCAGCTGCTAGCGGGTGGCAGGGCTCACAGGAGGGGGCTCTCCTTCCTCTGAAGGCTGCAGCATCTGTGACCGCCCAGACCAGCCGGACCAGCCGAGAGCAACACCACGCCCGAGGACAGCTGAACGGAGCATCCTCTGGAGCATCCCAGAGCTGCCCGGTTTCTGGACTTCCCACTTCATGCTAAAGTACATTCTCCGGCCATTCTGCGTTGGGGTTTCTGTTACACGGCCCCAAAAGCACTCTGCTGGCACAGCTGAGAACACAGTGGGCCCACGAGGTGAGGGAGGGAGGACCCTCCACATCAGAGCAGGGACCATGTAAACTTGGAGAATCAAGATCCCCAGCGTCAGACCACCCCCACCCACCCCACCCACCCCACAAGTGTCTGGGAGAGGGACTCCAGGGCAGCCCACCTCCCCCTGCAGAACAGTGACTGTGCTCTGGGCAGGGACTCCCAGTCACTGTTCCTGCAGCCGCTACAGTCCCTCCTTGATGGCTCCCAGAAAAAGCATTCCATCTACGGTCGTCAGTGTCCCGAGATCCAAGAATATTCTCAGGACAGCAACTATGAGAAGAGCAAAGACTGAGTAAGAGCTTATGCATTGCAGGCACCGTTCCCAGAGCTTCACACGCATCCCCCTCGGGTCCTCACAGCAACCCGACTGGAGCCTTCCTGTGGCTCTCCTCCTTTAACAGATTAGGAAACGGGGGACAGAGGGGCTCAGCAACTTGTCCCAGGTCACACAGCGAGAGGGGGTCGGAGCTGGCCCTGTTCCGCTGAGGAGGGGGTGGCGGGGCAGCCGGAGCCAGTCCCTGCAATCCTCATGTTCTCGGAAACCCCAGGATCGACCCCCAGTCCTCAGCTCCATGCCTGGCCCCTCAAAAGGTGAATGAATGGATGAATGAATGAGAGCCTGAGAGTGGACAATGGAGGTGGGCAACAGGGACGAGGACGGAACACAGCCAGACATCACGGACCACGATGGCAGAGCTACTCGAAGCCCTCTGCTTGGACGGACACATCTGTTTCTCACTGAGGTCTCCTAAGTGAGTGTTTCTATAAGCCCATTTTACAGATGGGAACCAAGTACCTTGGCCAAGGTCGTGCTGCCAGGAAGGCCGTGCAGACCAGCACTGTGGCCACACTCCCGCCCACACCACTCACAGATAATCCCACGGAATAAAAAGAGGAAGCATCCAAGGGGGCCCAGCACTGGTCTGCCACCCCCAGCCAGGGTCCTCCCTGTGCTGAAAGCTCCCCAGCCTGTTTCCAAGTTCCCCCGGCCTCAAGATGGTCCTTTGACTTGCCATGCCCTCCTACAGCAAGTGGGCCCAGTCTTTACAAGGCCAGACACGGGCAGAATGAGGAAAATCCCCCCAGGACGGGGCACTCTCGTATGTGGCGGAAAGCAGTGTCCAATCCCACTTCTGTTTTGTTTTTGTTTTTTTTTATTTTAAATGTCATCTGTGTTAAGTATACGTGTAGAAAAACAGCCTGGAAGAAAACGCCAACAGTGCTTATTTCTGCAGGACGCAATTATTAGCGATCGTATTCTCTACAGCTTTCTAATTTTTCTTTGCCGTGAGTTGGCATAATTTTTAAAACACAAAAAACAAGGGTTGTTTCCAATCAGGAAGACAGATGCTTCTCAGCTTCTCAGCAGCCCCTACGTCGGCATGCTGGCACCGCCCGGCCAAGCAGACGGAATGTTCCAAAGAGCTGTCAGCCAGGCCCCGGGCCGGGGCTTCCCTGGATGGCTCCGAGGGGCCTGGTCCCCTTGCCTCCACGTGCAGGGCTGGGTCTAGGACCCACCGATGGAACACGTGGTGGGCGCGCCACAGGCCCTGCCACGAGGTCACTTCCCGCTGGGCTGCAGGGAGGACGTGGGTTCAACTGGAGTTTGTATCAACACAGCTCTGCTCCATCCCCAGCCTGGGGAGGACCCCCGCCCCCGACCCCGCCCGGCAGGACAACCCCAGGAAAAATGTTAGTAGGGAGGGAAGCCACGGCAGGCGGCGGGCGGGATGGGCGAGATGGAGATCCGGGCGAGATGGAGATCCGGGCGAGATCGAGATCGGAGAGACTTCCCAGGGACAGATTTATCAAAACTGCTCCATCCGCTCCTCTCCAGGGACCCGAGACCTCCACTGCCCCCTACTGACCAGCCGCGACTCAGGGAGGAAGATGGGCTGGCGTGCCCAGGGAGGCTGCAGGCTCCCATCTCCAAAAACCTCACTGCCCCCCATTCCTCTGTGACGAAATGAGGCCGCCCAGGACTGGACACCCACTTCCCAGGTGGGCGAGTGGTTCTGCCTGCACAGCACACCCCACAGACCCCAGGGCTGTCCCCATGCAGAGGAGACCATGGCCACCAGCAAAACCCGGAAGCACCCGCCCTCAAGCCCATTCTCGGGATCTGATGACTGTGCGGTGCGGGGCGGTGGGCGGTCGGGGCGGGTGGGGGGGGGTCCATCCCCTATTCTAGTGAGCCTCCTGCTCAAGGCCAGCACGGGACCACCTCTGATGGGCTAGCCCCGGCAAGGCACAGCCCAGTCTGAGGGGCAAGCCTGGGGAGGCAAGCTGCAAGGCATGTGGGAAGAAGGGCCGGCACATTGACACCTGCCACGTGCGTGGCACCAGGTCGACCCTGGGCAGGTGCCGGGACGTCTGAGGCTCACTTTCCTCCTGCAGAATGGGGGACTGGCATTTATGTGATGGGGCAAAGCCCAGCTCCGAGGTAGGTGGGTGGTTCCACCAGCCAGCGCCACCAGACCATCCACAGCTCGGCAGGCAAACCCCAACAGAACCGCTGCCTGAAGCCCGGCCCCAAGGCTGCCCCGTCTGCTGTGTGGCCCTGAGTTCCATCAGCTCTCAGGGGCCCTGGAATGACTTCCCTGCCCACTAGGCACTGGCACAAAGGAGGTGCTGAAGCAAGTGAATCCTCCAGCTGGAAAGCACACCCTCCCTCGGCTGACCCCCACGGTCCTCCCTCCTGTGCTGAGGCTTCCAGCATTCTCCCCTCCAGCACTGCTATTTGCAGTCTGAGCTCTTGCTGTGTGACTTGGGTCAGTGCCCTAATCTCTCTGGGCTGCACCTTCAAAACGAAGACATGGCAACACTGGCCTACTCCAAAAAGTCACTGAGGGGTCGCCTGCACAGCTAATGTCAACCAAGCCCGTGACACAGGCCAGCATTCCTGGAAATCTTGTGGAGCTGTCCCCACCTGCCTTAGGGGTCGGGACTATTAGTTCTCCTTTGCCCGGGGAAGGAAGCCAGACAGTTCTGGAAAGCACCCGGGGTCACCTGGTTTGCAAGTGGGCGCACGTAGCTCAGAGCCCACACTTCTGCCTACTAGGTCCATCTCCCCCAGAGAGAGGCACAGGTGACAATTATGCTTTGTCACGGCCCAGCCCACTGGGTCACTGGGTCAGCCGGGCCGGCGGGGCCACCCTGCCCGAGCTCCGAGGCGAGGTCAGCCCTCATACCTTGTTTCATTGCCAGTGTCCCACCCTGGCCATGCAAAGGCCCTGGGGTCAGAGGTCCAGCAGAATCCCTGGTACTTGCTGTGTGACTAAAGACCAGTGACTCAGCCCCTCTGTGCCTCCTGGGTTGCTGCGAAGGCTACAGGAGATGCATGGAGAGCTCTGAGCCCAGTGGCCGCCGTGCCAGAAAGCCTGGGTATCTGGCGGCCAGCCGTGGGGTAGTAATGACAGCGGTGACAATGAACAGCTCAAACCACAATGGCGAACGAGCCCAGGGACGGGGTGCTGGTCAGACAAACCCATGCTGCTCCAGACGCTCTGGCATGATGAGCAGAGCTCCAGGAGCAACCGGGGCAGGGCCTGGGTGCTGTCCAGGCCCCCTGTCCAGCCTGCGCCCCTGGCCTCCCCGTGTTCTGGCGCTGACTGTCCCATGGGGTGTGATGGGCTCCAGTGGGTCTCCTGCCAGGACCGGGACAGGGGCAGGCAGGGCAGAGTGGGGTCGCCCCACCCGAGGCAGATGCCGCCAATCGAGAGCAGACGTTTTTCCTCGTGGCCTCAGAATCCTCAACACAGTGGTTCAAGCGGCCATGACCGCGGGGCTGAAGCCAGCCCTATGCCCGAGGCACACTCACCGTGCTAGGCCAAGAGCTAGAGCCGGCCCGGGCGGGGAGATGGGAGAGCCCCTGACTCAGTAGACCAGAGCCCCAGGCCCTTCTGTCCCTTGTCCTTCTGTCCACCCGCCCACCCATGCTGGACTGGTCCCCTAGAAACACCTCCACTTGTCCTAATGCTTGGTGGGCTTAGAGCTGCCCATCCTCTGATTTGGCTCCACTGGACACTGAGCTGCACCCACCGGTGTCATTCCCACCTCGGGCCTCTGCTCGGGCTCCAACACACGGGTATCTAACTCCCACTCGGCACCGGCCACTGGCAATCCACTTCACAGCACAGTCTTCGCTGCTCACGGCCATCTGCTGAGGTCTGACAATGCCCCTTTGCCTTCTACCCTAATCTCTGCACCAGACAAACCTTTCATTTTCCAAGGCCCACCACACACCACTTCCTCCAGGAAGTCTTCCACAATTGCTCCAGCTGGAGGGAACCTCTTCTCCTGTGCTCCCCTACTGCTCAGTGCTCAACAGGCTCAACTGAGCACGGATGACATGCCAGTTTTGGGGACACAAGCCAGTTTCTCCTGCCCTCGTGGAGTTTGTACTCCGTGTGGACAGTAAGTGATGAGACGCACGTGCGCACCCATTCCCACTCGCAGCAAGTGACCCACTGCCGTGAGAGAGCTGCCTTAGCTGAGGTGACAGGGGACGCACCTCTCAGGTGGTGGCATTTAGGCAGGGACCCAAATGAGGCAGCCAGGAGAAGAATCAGAAAAAGATGGCCCAGGAAGGAACAGGCAGGGTGAAGGCTCTCAGTGGAGACAAGGCTTTGTGTCCCAGGGGCAGCCAGGGCCAGGCCAGAGGGCAGGACACCAATGATTTGGAGGTTGCGGGGGGGGGATGAGTGTCCCAAGGACAAGGGGTGCCCACGGGAGGTTTGAGACGCAAAGTGACCTGAACCGTTCAGAAAAATCACTGAGGACCGCCAGGATCGCAGTGTCGGGCCTCACGCACATTACACGTGGGAAGGCGTAGGAGCCTTGCGGGACGGGGACGGCAGGGGGCGGCGTGGGGTGGACAGTCACTTCCAGACGGGGCCACTGCCTGGGATCTGCTTTGCAGACAGCTGTGTGTTGCAGATGACTCCCACTCTCTCAGGCCCAGGCAGCTCAGTGGGTGAACAGGGTGCTGTTTCCTGACTGGGAGGCCTGGGGCCTGGGCTCAGAAGGAAATGGCAGATTGTGCTGGAGAGTGCTGGGCTGCGAGGTACCCTCCCCACCCCGAACCCTCCGCTCAGCCTAATTCACTGTTCTGGGTCACCTGTGTGAACGCAGACCTTAACTTCTTGGAGGTGAACGCCCCAGCACGGCACATAACCATCACGTCCCACCTCCTCCTCCTGCAGATAAGGACCCACGTGCAGGGAGGCCTGGCTCTGTCCAGGATCACGTGGCCAGTGGCCAGCAGAGCTGGGCTCACCCCGCAACTTCTGTCTCCAAGCCAGACAGACAGCCTCGCTCCTCACACAGACCGCAAGTGCACGTATAAATGTCTACCGGGTGGATGGGGGGCGGTGGGTGGACAGATGGACAGGTGGGTAACTGACAGGGATATCCTGTGCAGAGCTGGGTGACGCTGAGTGACCCCCAGCTGGGAGTCGAGTCCGCTCCTGTGCAGAGTGGGCGCTGGGCCAAAGTGAGCTCTGACTCCATTCCCGGGGAGTGGGGCCCCCTCCCTGCAGGCTGTTCCTGGCACCCTGCCCTCCCCCAGAGCAGCGCCGACCGGCACCACGTGACCCAGCCTGGGAAGACGGTCCCAGATGTGGGAGGTCGTGCCGACTGGGGACTGGGGACCGAGTGTGCAGGAGAACGAGCTGCAGAGGAAGGCGGGCCAGCAGCCTCCGGAAGCGTCCAGGCTTCGCAGGCCGGATTCCCAGGGTCTGCCGCTGTGGGGGCCGCTCCTGCCGGGGGCGGACAGCCCGACCCGTACCTGTGGGCTCCAGAGGTCCAGGAGGGGAGATGTGGCCTCGTCCCCAGGTGGCTGCCCACCGTGAGGGAGGCTCTGGCTGCACCCCTTCCTCTCCTGGTCCCAGTTTAGCTGTGGGGGCACTGCGCTGGGGCTGGCCATCCCTGGAAGGGACCTCGGCACAGCTGGTTAACCAGAGGCTGGCAAAATGGCAGAGAAACCAGGCACGGAGTTACAGACCCGCTGGGGCTCTGGTGTCCAACAGCCCCACGTTCAAACTCAAAGCCGGCATCTGCCACTTCCAGCTGTGTGGCCTGGGGTAAGTTTTTCAACCTCTCCGCGCCCTGGTGCCTTCTCCACAACACTAACAGTCGGGAAGTGCTTGCGAAAGTTGCTGCACAGATACATCCCGTGAAGCAGCTGAAACTGGGAGTCCAGCACTTGGAGTGGTCACCGTGATTAATGGAATCTTAATAAAGGCTAGGAGGAGAATGACAGCCTCCCCACTGTGTCCCTAAAATGGAAACAACTCTGCTCTCAGAACAGCAGAGAGCCAGCCAGGGGCAGGCTCCCAGGTCTGGCTTCCAGCTGCAATCCCCGTGCCGAACACCCCCCCACCGACCCCAGCCCCCGCTCGGTCGTGGGCAGGCCCCACCCTCCAGAGTAGCTCATGGCTGGCACCTGCTTCCAAAGCACATGTCGGGACTTTCCAGATCTTTCCTCCCCTCACTCTGACCTTCCCCTACTCAGTTAACCCCCCTCCCCCCCACTTTCTTACTCACTCCTTTCAGGCCTGTTCAAAAACAAACGATCCAGGCCAAGTGTGTCAGCTGGCTCCCTGGAAAAGTTTCTCTGCAGCAGGAACATGCGGCCACCGCAGGGGCAGCGGCACTGGGAAGGATTACTCACTGCAGAGCCACGATCTCTCAGGGCGCGGGGTCACTGGGCAATGACCCAGGCCAGCCTGGCCCCCCACTCCCTGATGAGGAACTAGCCAGGGGCCGCATCTCTCCAGTCTCCTGGGCAAGAGCCTTTGCCCCCACACGGTCACATGGTCCCAGACACTGCATCCAGGGGTCCCCCCCGGTGGGCCGCCGAGCACTGTGTGGACGACATGCTCAGAGGGGCTACAGCTCCTCACATTCACCCACCGCCTTGTCCAGAGGCAGGTGCGATCTCAGAGCCCACCGCTCTCACCTGGGGCCGACCCTGGAAGCCGAGTGCTGACCAAGAGCCCAGAGAACTGGAAGGTGTGGGAAGGCAGTTCATAGCAGCATTCAGTAAGCTCCCTCCCTCCCCAGGGGCCCTGGGTCCAAAGGGCTGGGTTTGGGCCTAGGAAGCTGCATTTCAGATTCAGAACTATCCAGAGACTGGAAGATACAACTCAGGCCCAGGAGACTCCTGGAGACTCCTCACGAGCATCAGCCTCCCCATGGCCATGTGTGGCCAGAAGCCTGCTCCCTGGGGGGTGGGGACAGATGGTTTTCCAGGGTTCCCCAACACCCCCAGCCCCCTGCTCTCACCCCAGCTTCCCCGCCCCACCTCACATCCCCAGGCAGAACTCTGGGGGCCAGCTTCCAAAGCCCAGAGACCAGAAATGAGGGGACCCAAGGACGGAAGCTCCCCTCCCCATCCCTGGGGCCATGCTGACCGGCAGGCCTCCCAGAAAGCCATGTGGCCTCGCTACTGTCCTGGCCGCCCTGCCTGGTCCCAAGGCGGGGCGCTGACAGGAGTGCAGACACCCGCGTTTCGCTGGCTTCCCCACCTGACACTCTCTCTGACATCCCGAGGGGCTGAGCTGCGGTGTGCAGGGAACAGGGCCCCTGTGCTATTGCAGGTAACACCCGTCCGGAGCTGAGCCCGGTGCCCGCACGCAGCTGGGCCTCTGAAAAAAGCATGGAAGCTGCCAAACCCGGAGAGTGAGACCCACCACCCCAACCTTCACCCTGGGGCGGTCAGGAAAGCTCTGTCCTCACCCACGTCGGCGCCTTGCTCAGCCCCATCAGGAGAATGGAAAACGTCTCCAAGCTCCAGGAAAACCGAAACCCCGGGCAAGCCTTTGGAAGCCATCACTGCCCAGGGTGGCATGCTCTGGGGCCTGTGGGGACCTGCTCCAAGGCCTGGGCGCAAAGTTGGCAGGTGGGATGCTCACATGCCAGCACACAGTCTCCTGCCGGTCTTGGGGCCAGCCGGGGTTTTAACTCAGCCCCTCCCCAACCAAGAAGGCAGAGCCCCACCTGCGCCCAGCCAAAACATCTCCCTCGGCTCTTCCAGCAGCCCTCGAGCCCTCGAGCCCGTGAGGAGGAGGGGGAGCAGACAGACAGAATGGGAGCAGGGGGGAGGGGCAAGGGCTGGGATGGGCGGGGCTGCAGGGGCAGGGCGGGGCTGCACTGAGCTGGGGGGGCCCGGCCAGAGTGGTGGCGAGCAGCCACGCGGGGCTCCCTGCAGCTGTGATCCAAGGGAGAGAAATGGGACTTCCAATCTGTTCCCACTCAAGCCCCCGACAAGTGGTATCTTATTTCAAAACCCAAGGCAGCTAAGGGGCTGGAAGAAGAGGGGGAATACCAGAGTCTCTCCTTTCTAAATGGGGTTTTCTTTCATCATCTCGTGGCGCCTGGTGAAAGAAAGAAGCAAGCGGAGGGTGCCAGCCCAGGCTCCTCCTCGGCATCCCGGCCAAAGCTTCGGGGAAGGGACCCAGCTTCACGCACTGGCCGGGTCCCCAGGCAGCCCCACCCCCACCGCCGCTGCCAGCCGCCCAGACCAGCTGGGCAGCCAGGCTCCCCCAGGATTCAAATCCAGACCGTTAGCAGCTGCCGGGCCTCAGGCAAGAGGCTGGTGGCTCTCGGACTTGATTTTCTAATCTAGAAAATGGAGTAATGAGAGCAACTATGGCCGGAAGCTAGCCTTACGGTGCTGGAATTGTTAGGTTACTATCAGCGGCTCCCAGCTGAGATAAGGATTTCGCTAATTGCCGTGACCGGGATCTAGACCTGGAAGGACCAGGAGAGTCTTCCAATTCCGAGTCCCATCCAGTCCCATCCGGAAAGGGAGGTGTTTGTGCCAGATGAAGAGCCTCCGGGGAAGGGAAGAGGGAAGGAAAAGCGAGGGAGGAGGGGCAGGGATGTGCCAGAGGGAGAGGGAAAGGGGAGGACCCTTCCAGGACGACGCATGTGGCCATGTGACAGGAAGACTGCTCAGATTGCCCCCCGCCCCCCAAAGACTCCTCTGGATACGAGGCCGAACATTCCCAGAACTTCTGAGTCCAAAGAGAATCATCCATCACTGGAGCCAAGTGTCTCACGGGCTTGCAGGCACTGGAGTGGGGGGTGCAGCCCAGGCTTCTGTTTAACATGGGTGCAGGCACCAAGGCCAGGGGGGCTGGGGACCCACACCGCCCACAGAGAGCAGAGCGCCAATACCTGCCAAGAACAGGCACGCATAATAAGCAAGGATTTGAGCAGAGACAAACTTGCTGATAAATTAAATCTCAGGGAATTCGGCTTCTAACTTGCTGGGCTGGGCTGCCTCCCCAGAACGGAACGTCCACTTCCAGAGCAAGCCAGGTAAACCACAGGCAACGGGTCTGGATTCGAGGTATGCCCCCGCCACGCCCCCTCCCGTGCGTGCACCAGCCTGGTTCAAAAGGTTGCCGGGCAGCCTAACTGACTGCTTAGTCCTCCCCAGAGACAAAGAAGCGGCCAAGGCCCCCTGGGCAGCCACAGAAGAGGGTGGGGCCCAGGTACCAGGCTTCTCTCCTGCCCAGGGCACAGATGCAAGGATCCGCCCTCCTCCTCCACCCCAGCCTCCCCAGCCACGCCCCACCCCAGAAACCCACCGCACCTAGTCTGGCCACACCCAGCCTGAACTCACCTGATGCAGATGTCAGGATGGGGGCCTGAAATCCAGGCAGCAGTGGAGGGTCAGTGGCTTTGGGGCCTTGTTTTAGGAGGTGCCTCAACCCTCAGTAACCTGAGCCCCTGTGACAGGGGCCTGTTGCCTCACCATGCCGTCCTTCCTATCAGGGACCAGATATGCATTAGTCAGCAGGCAGGCGGGCAGGGAGCCCACAGACCTAAGGAAGGCCCGAGGTTCGACCAGAATTAAGGCGGGGGCGGGGATCACCCTGAGGATGAAAACAGAGCCCCCTCTTCTCCCTCTTGGGCTGGGATACTGGACCATGCAGAGAAGCAGACACTGTCCCCTGGACAGGGATCACACCATGACTCAGGCATGCTCTGGGGTCACCAGTGACAAGTGGTGACCGTGGTGTCACCTCCCCTCTAGCTCAGTTCCCGGTTGATAACAGGCTCCCCACCAGCTCCCATCCCCGTGCACAAGAGGAAGCCGACACCCCAAATTCTGCCGGACCCACCTTAGGGGAGGAACAGAGGGAAAAAACCACTGTAGCCCAAGCCCTTCTGTTCAAACGGCGGCCTCCTCCCGCCCTCCGGGGGCCCCACGGGGTCTCCTGTTCCTGCCTGACCAGAAGGGAGGCAAGGCCTGAAGTCCCAGTGCGGACAGAGGAAGTGGTTCTGGAGACAGTGCCTGAGAACGGCAGCTTCCGGGCTGGACCCTGGAGCCCAGGGAGTAGGAACTGAGGGGCTCAGAAGCAGGGAGGGGCTGCCCCCGCCAGGGACCGCACAGTCCGCCCTCCCGCCTCCTAGCGGTGGTCTCAAGGGGTAACTGTGAGCCCCTGCAGAGGGGCCCTCGTCTCGGCCCACACACACCACCCCAGGGCAGTCCAGCATGGACGCAGGGCCCACAGGTCTCAAATGATGGCAGGGCTGCCTGGAAAGCGAATGTGCTGTTTTGCCAGCTCAAGATGCGCCCCCCAGAAGGAGGTGCTTCTGGCAAAGCATCTGGAGACTTCGCTAGGGCAGTGAGGGAAGCGGGAGGCTCAGCTGCATCCGTGAGGCCTTCGATGGCAGAGCCAAGGCCAGCGGCCAAAGGAGGCCAGGTGGGGAGGCCCTTGTGGGCCAGCCCGCTGCCTCCCACCGTCAGCAGCAGAGGGGTGGGCCCAGGCCCGAGCTCTGCACCTGCAGAACTCCCAGAGGAGCGAGGCTACTCCATCACCACCGGTGTCTACCCCTGGGCAGGCCATCCTCTCTGGGAACTCAGTCCGGCCCGTGAGGCCGACCAAAAGGCCTCTGAGGCGTCGTGGGGGCCCCAAAACCTGTGGTCTCGCCGGTGCAGCACGTTATCTTCCTTAACCTTCACGGCCAACACCTGAACACCTGGGCAGCAGGTGCTCTCTCAAGGGCGGCCCACCCAAACCCCACCAGGAAGGCCGGGCTCCCTGGACCTGGGAATCGGAGTATTTGAGACTGAGAGGAGATATCTTGGGAGTAGAGAATAAAGCCTGGGGACACACCTAAAAAAGTCCCCAAATGAAAATGAACATATACACACGTTTTAAAGGAGTACATTCATAATAGGCAAGAGGTGTTAACAGCCCAAATGGCCGGGAGCTGATGAGCGGATACACAAAACGTACTCGAGCCACACTCGGCTATGGAAAGCAATGATGGGTGCCGCCGCGTGGATGAACCTCGAAGACATCACACAGAGTGAAAGAAGCCAGTCGACGAAGACCACGTACTGTATGGTCCTATCTCTTTTCTTTTCTTTTTTTTTTTTTTAAAGATTTTTTATTTATTTATTTGAGAGAGAAAGAATGAGAGACAGAGAGCATGAGAGGGAGGAGGGTCAGAGGGAGAAGCAGACTCCCCGCCGAGCAGGGAGCCCGATGCGGGACTCGATCCCGGGACTCCAGGATCACGACCCGAGCCGAAGGCAGTCGCTTAACCAACTGAGCCACCCAGGTGCCCCTCTTTCTTTTTTTTTTTTTAAGGAGGCTCCACGCTGGGAGTGGAGCCCAATGCAGGGCTCAAACTCACGACCCTGAGATCAAGACCTGAGCTGAGATCAAGAGTCAGATGCTAAACTGACTGAGCCACCCAGGCGCCCCTGGTCCTATTTCTAAGCAAGGTTCTGAATAGGCAGATCTAGAAAGACCCGTCACCACTTAGGGCTGGAGGAAATGGTGGGGGGAAGGGGGGGCGACGGCTAAAGCGTACAGGGAGTCTGTCTGAAGTGATGGAAATAATCTAAAACTGGACGTGGTGAGCACCACTCTGCGGATGTGCCCTTCCGAGGAGCGCACTGCGTGGTCCTGTAAAGTGTATCTCAATAAAGCTGCTTTGAAAGAAATAAGCAAAGCGCCTCCCGCCCAGAAAGAGGAAAGAACAGAGAACAGCAGAGTGCAGCAGGCCCAGGAAAGGTAAGGATTACTCCCGGGAAATGTTGCATTTGTACACACCCAGCCCCCCAACACACACGTGCCTCGATCTACACAATCGTGTGTCCTGGTTTGTGGTGTAAAATGTGTTTCTTACCAGGAGCTGCAGCCCAGCAAAGTCTGAAAGGCACTCTCTGGGCAACACCAAACTCACGATTCCTGGAACACAGGCCCTTCACCTGCCTGGACCACTCTGTCCCCTCTGAGACCCGGGTCCCCCAGCACCGCCACCAAGAGGGTTCTGCCGGCAGGGTGGGAGGCACTCTCCCCGGGGTGCTGTGGCCCTCCGGACTGGTCCCTCTCAGAACGCTTGTCACGCTGCACTGCTCGCGTGCCGCAGGGAGCATCCCCAACGGCCACATCCAGTGTGTCTCTGCACGTGGCCCTGGGCGGAGGGCGCCTGGCCCAGGGCAGTGGCTGAGGTACCCGGGGTGATGGTGCCACATTACCACCTCTGAACCGTCCAGGGGGTTTTAAATGGCTTAATGGATGATCTTCTGGAAAAACCCTTGTTAAGGTTTTTAAAGTATGAGGACCCCTCCGAAAGTATCAGGCGCATATGATTTCACTAGTGAATTCTCTAAAAGTTGTAACACGAAGAAGACTCTGTTGCTGTTTACAATGTTCCAGGACACAGAGGAAGAAAGAAACACATCCAAATTACTTTTGCAAAGCCAGTGGGACTCTGACACCAAAACTGATAAAAATAGCACACACGTGGGGCACGTGGGTGGCTCAGTCGTTAAGCGTCTGCCTTTGGCTCGGGTCATGATCCCGGGGTCTTGGGATCGAGTCCTGCGTCGGGCTCCCTGCTCAGTGGAGAATCTGCTTCTCCCCCTCCCCCCGCTCATGCTCTCCCTCTCTCTTGCTCACTCTCTCTCTCAAATAAAATCTTAAAAAAAAAAATAGCACACACACGCCCACCCACACACAGCGGACCAGGCTCACATGTGTATATCCGTGCAAAACTGTATGTCCCCACCTTGCTGTTTAAACCTGAATAAATTCCAATAGATTAATGACGGCAGTACGTAAAAAGACGAAACCGTAAGTGCTAGAAGAAAACCTGGAGAGCATATTCCCTATAATCCTGGAATGCTGGAAGCCTCTAAGCAGGGCATGGATCCCAACAGAGGAAGAAAAAAAAGGAATGCACTTGACAACCTTTGGGTTAAAAACCTCTGTTCGGAAGAACACACTATAAATAGAATCGAAAGTCAACAACTGGGAAGAAGCACTTGTAGCAGCTACAACAAAGATGCACAAGGTGACAACTTCTTAAGAAGAAAATGTCAACGCTACAAGGATGAACAGCCCAACCCGGGTGAAGAAGGGCAGGAAGGAGCCACTCACAGAGAACCCAGGGCCCTTGGCCTGTAAACACAGGAGATACTCCCCTTCACACCCAGAAAGACGGAGGAAATAAAGCCCCAGTCCCATAGCTTTCCAGCCCCGCTGCCCCAGGCCAGGGCCCAGGACCGCTGTGCTGTGAGTACCAGAATTTGGTGTAACCGCTTAGAGGCCAGTTTGGCAACATGGATCAACATTTTAAATGCACCTGTCCCATGATGCAGAAATCCCACTGCTGAAGTTGGGCAGGCCCATGCACACGAATATAAATGCAAGCATGCTCATCGAAGCCTCGCGCATCACGATGAACAGCGGAGCAGGGACGGTAGGACCAGAGGGACCTGCTGGGCACAAAGACAGCACCAGGATAATGGAGAAATAAAAAGCCAGTTGCAGGAGTCTGATTTCACTTGATATCTATGCAAAGACTTCTCTCCACGGGCACTGAAGGACGGTCCACATGTGCAAACCCAGAAGGACACACAACGCACCCAGCCGTTAACAACAGGCTGCCCTGGGGAAGGAGGAGGGGGAGGGTGTCCAGAAAGACAGACTTCCTTTCCACAGTTCCTGGGATAGTTATTTCTTCTCTTCCAACACTGGCCACGCACCGCTCTTTGGGATGAGACGAGAAAAGCTAACTGGGAGTCCAGAGCGGACAAGCCTGCGGAGGGAGGGGCACCGTGTGAGGAGCAACCAAGCCCGTCCTCGAAGGGCAAGGCCTTCGGTTTTCGTTCCTGTGCTTGTTCCGCCAAAGCCTTCCGGTGCCGGGCCCGCGCTGGCCGGCTTTGCCCCACACCGCGTTCGTTCTGCCGATGCTGTGCTGGAGGAATCGTGCCCACCGCACGACGAGCCGCCAGCCACCGGGACAGCAGTGACCGGGCGTGCGCGGGGCGGACACGGGAGCCCGGGCGGCCCGACGATGAAGCCCGTGCCCGCCAGCTGCGCCCCCACACGCGAGTGGGCAAGGCCTCCCAGGTGACCCCTGCCTCTTCACATTCTATGCTTTGACATCGAAACCTCTGGGGGTCCTTCTAGAAGGAGGGAGATGGCAGCGGAGGGAACGGGGAGGGGAGACTGAGCATGGGCGCTCCATGCCCCCCTCTTCAAAAAGGCACGTCCCCTTTTATCCCTGTCCCACTGCTCAGGGAACTGGAAGCTCAGGCCCGGGCACAAGCTGCGTCTGCTCACGAGCGACATCCCGGAGCTCCAGGTGCCCCTGGGATTCCCGGGGGGCACCTGTGACGCCCACGGAAAGCCCCAGGTCAGGGAAAGCCGACCCGGAGAGAGGAAGTCACATCGTGCCCAGAGAAGAGCCTCCGGGCCCGCTCCCCGCGTCCCCCCCCCCACGGCTCTGGGGCAGGCCACCACAGGTCCACGTTTGGCCACGGCAGGCCACTGTGAACAAGTGGCGTCCTCCAGGCCAACCGTCAGAACCCGGAGTCTGGCCAGGGCTGCCCACCCTCAGGGCCCCGGGTAGGGGTCCGAGCGCGCTCCTCCAACACTGAACGTGTCCTCTGTCGGGCCGCACAGAGCGTGGCTGTCCGGCACGGCAGTCCCCCCGACGGCGGCCCCGCCGTGCGGACCCTGGCTCCCAGCGGCCGTCCCGGGCCCGGGAGGCTGCGCATGCAGACGCAGCTCCTCTTCGGACAGCTGCTCCAGCTTCCCGGAACGAGCATGCGGGAGGCCTCAGCCAGCGCCACGTGTCTGGGAGCCCGGGTTCCATCCTGGGGCCAGGCCGGCTGGTCAGGGCCACAGCCCCCAGGCAGGGAAGTGCGGGGACCCGCCTCCAGCGCCTGCCTCCCTGCCCTGCCCTCCCCGCAGCTGTGCCTGGCTCTGTGTAAGGCATTCCGCAGCTGCTGGGGCTGCGTTCCCTGCATGGGCTCTCGTTCCTTCTCCCACCCTGGGCTGCGCTGGGCAGACAGCCGGCCTGGCCGGCCAGGGGAGGCGGGTCCTTTTTCCCGGGCCCCGGAGCCAAGTTCTGTCCTTGCTGCCCCCTACTCTGCCACACCTCGAAGGACACACCCCTGGTCCTGGCACTGTCCTCCTGCACCCCTGTGCACGGGGACTTCCTGCCTCAGACACAGAGGGGAAGTGTGCTTGTTCCTACCAGGGGGAAGGAGAAAGAGACCCAATCCCGAAAAGCAAGTGGGTGCCTGGATGCTCTCTAGGGCCGGGTTAGGAACATGGGAGGAGCTCAGAGCAGAGGAGTCTTCCAGGTAAGGCAGCTTGGTGGGAACGTCCCTGCTGAAGGCATGGCCTTGTCCTGCCACAAGAGAAACATTTAGAGGCGCCTGGGTGGCTCAGTCGGTTAAACGGCTGACTCTGGATTTCAGCTCAGGTCAGGATCCCAAGGTCCTGGGATCGAGCCCCACGTCGGGCTCCCTGGTCAGCGGGGAGTCTGCTTCTCCCTCTGCCTTCCCATCCCCTGCGTGCACACATGTGTGCACGCAACTCTCTCTCTCTCTCAAATAAATAAACCTTTAAAAAAAAAGAAAGAAAGAAACTAAAAGAAACATTTAGCCCCACACAGAAGGAAATTCTGCAGGCCAAGGGCCCAGGGCATGGTGAGGTGCGAGCCCACAGCTCTGCTTGCTTTATCACACACAAATGAGTCCCTCAACATTTATCAAGCTCCTGCTGTATGCCAGGTGCTGGATGAAACGCCACCAGGGAGTTCATGGCCCAGTGTCAGGCCCAGAGTGGACCCTAGTCAGTGGGGTGTCCTGTTAACACGGTGTGGGGGGAGTCTAGGGAGGCTTTGCAGAGCCTGGGCCTTTCCTCCCTAATCCAGTGGTCACCCTCTCCCCCACCTCCCCACTCCGGGCCTGGCACATTCCTACCCACTGGCTGACCCCTCCTCCCCCTTCACACTCAGTACACACCTGTCTTTCCCTGAAGCCTCCTCTGCCCAGCCTCCTCCATCCCTGGGTCTCTGCTGGGGGTCCCATGAGCCCCGTGCTTCTAGCCCCCGCTGTCCCCCACAGAGCTGACACCGTCTCTGTTCTGTCCCAGCCCCTAACGCAGGCTTGGTGCAGCAGGAACCCAGGTCCACCCAGAAGGCAGCAGGCACCCCCCGTATGCACAACGCCATGCCTACTGCCAGAAGCCTGGGGACCTGATGGCCACCTGCCTCAATGCTCCACCCAGAGCCAAGAACATTTCTAGATGTTTTTAGTCAGAGGGAAACCCTACCGAGACACTTGGTGAGTCTGCCCCACCCCAATTTCACACCCACCATCACCAGCCACACCTGGCACCACCGTGAACAGGGTTCTGGCCCTAATGCCTCAGGACAGGAGCCCCAACCAGTCCCTTGTGGGACAGATCAAGAAACTGAGGCTGGGGGGCAGGCAAAGGGATGGCTCACAACCAGCTGGCCCATGGGGCAGAACCAGGCCCCGGGCAAGAACACAGCGGGAGCCGGTCCAGGGCCCTTCGATCCCCAGCCAGCCCAGTCAGCCCCAGCCTGCCCCAAGGCTCCCAGTTAGCATCCGGCGACGGCAAAGCAGCAGCCCGGAGACTGAGCAGCCTGTGCCCGCCTTATAAGGCAGTCTCGGGGGAAACTTGGCTGGTGTCAGCCATGGAACCAGAGGTGGGTGGTTCCCGAGGGGGAGCGGAGTCAGTGGCTCACCGCACAGACATGGTTCTGGGTCCTGTGGCCCAGCCCCACCCAGAGCCACTCATGCAGGGGCAGGGGAAAAGCAGGGACCTAGGCGAGGGGACAAGGCCGTACTCACCCTGAGCCTGAGAGAAGCAGGAATGACCGAGGGTGACAAGGAGGGTCAGGGGTCAGGGCCTGGGACCAGCAGCCTCAGAAACACAGACCCCAATGCGCCAGAATGGAGCAGGTCAGACCTGCGGGGTTATTGGTTGACCAGGAAAGGATCTGCTTGGTCCCTGCAAGGTCCCATGGGGTCCCTGGGGTCCTGATGTCCGAAAGGGCCACAAAAAGCCATCTCACCCCTCCAACATTGTTTTATTGAGTACCTACTACATCTATGTCACTCAGCCAGTAAAACAAACAAACAAAAACAAAAAAACCTTGAAGGAAACAGACAACAGCCTTACCCTCAAATAACCCAGAACCTAGTAGGGCATGGAGGGAATTCTGAAAAATACAGAACAAATGCTCAGAGTGGATATCGCTGGATTACAGGTGAACCTTAGATTCTAACTTCTAGATTTCCTAAACCTGGAAAGAAAAGGTACGCTGAGAAGCTATTTTTACATTAGAAGTCTAGCAGAGGAAAAATGTTTCATGCAACACAAGTAATTAACATTGCAAGCCACACACAAGATATCATAGACCAGAAAAAATGCGAAAAGGCACAGGAGTCAAAGGAAATGAGACTACCTCTGACTCTAGTAGGAGGGCTTCATGGAAGAGGTGCCATTTGAGCTGGGCTGTGAAGGATGCACAGAAGTTGAAAAAGCAGCAACGTGAAGAGGAAGAAGGTCAGGGGCTAGGGGTCAGGAGGTCAGGGCAGGAGGTGAGGAAAGGTGACCTGTGAAGGCCATAACAGGACCAGAGCAGGAGGAGCCTGGGGAACAGGGAGATTTGAGCTGGACAAGAGAGGGAACCAACTGTGGAGGGCCCCATGGACAGCGGGCCAGGGAAGGCCCAAGGCTGGTGGGGATTTCGTCAGTGCTGTGCTGTAGGAAGCTCCATCTGGGAGCAGCTCGGCCATGGTCCCTGGAGACCCTGTCCTGCACCTGAAGCCACAGTCCAGAAGGCAGAGGGCACGGAGCTCCCTCCCTCCCTCCCTGATCCTTCACCCCTGTGGTGCCAGCTGGCCTCGGGTGCCAGGGACGGCGTGCCCACAGGGGGCAGTCGGAGCAAGGCCTGCAGGGTGGGGGGCTTCTGGGAGGGGGCAGAAGGGGATGGGAGTGCCACCCCGGTGGGAAAGATGGATGGGAAGCCAGGTTGAGGGGCAATCGGATCTGTGTCTGGATGGACTGGACGGGAGATGACCAGAAGAGAGGGAGGGGCAGGGGAGCAGACAGAGCCTCAGAGCAGGGGACCCCCAGAAGCCACTGCAACAGATTCCAGGACCACACCTCCACTGGAAAGGCCCTGCCTGCCACCGAGCTTGCCCAGGACTCCAAGAATGGACATCCAAGGCCGAGACGGTCAGGGCCAAGTTCTCCAGCCCACAGTGGGTCCTGCTTCCCCCTCCTCACCCAACCTCTCACACCCTGCATTACTCCCAGGCCCCAGGACCAGAGTCACCCGCAGTGCTGCCCGAAGGGAACAGAATCCTCCCCAACGGAGCCATCCGAGCCCCCACTTCCTCCAGCCCTCCCCCTCCCCCAGCATTCCTCCCCTTTGCAGCCGTCTATCTAACTGCATCTGTCCAGCCTGAAGGTTCTCAACCTGTGAGCACCGGTCTCAGAGAGCCCCTTCCCCACCCAGCTGATGAGACACGGGAGGTCCCGGCACACACCCCCCTCCCCAGCTGACACTCCGAGGCAGGACGACAGCCACTGGCCCATGAGCTGGACCCCCATCTGCTGGACCCACTGGCTGCTCTCAGGGGCACCGGGGTCTGGGCTGCTGACCGCAGGGCTCTGGCACTGGGCTTGGACATTTAAACTCTCTTCCACAGAGAAAGTCTGCGGTTCCCTCTGAGCTCCAGGCTCCGGGGCACCTCGGGAATGCTGCCTCAGCTCCCCTTCTTCACCTGGGTAAATCCTACTTTCTCCAAGGCTGGCTCAAGCAGCTTGGGCTCCGGGAAGACCCCCACAGCCCCCTCGATGGCTCCTGGCTGCTCTTTAGTGGCTGTTGTCCTGAGGCAGAGCCAGCCTGACTGGCCCAGTGGCCCTGAGACTGTGCCCTGCCCACCCTGATGACCCAGGGCAGTACCACCCTGGGCAGACCCCCCCGCCCATCCCCCAGAGCCAGGACCGCCTCCTCACTCAACCACCACGAGCTGCCATCAAGATCTGGCCGTGGACGGGCCTGGTGATGACCATGTCCCCAACCGGGATATGACCAGAGGAGAGGGAGGGGGTCGTATCTGGTGGCAAAGGCCCTGGACCAACAGAAGACCACTCCCCACACACTGGGCATGCCTTCGTGCCAACACCACAGTATCTGAGTGGGTGGGCGTGGCTCTGCAGGGTCAAGTTTGGGGAGATGGGAAGGTGGGCTGAGGCCCAGCACTGCAGCCAATGCAGAGTCTTGGCCCCCACCCCCATCCCAGCTGCTCGGTCAAACAAAGGGAGCTGCTCCCACCAAAGCGTGAGGAGCGCTGGCCCCCATCCAACACCCCACCCCGTCTGACGCCGAAAGCCGCCCTAGTCCCTAAGCCCACGGACCATGGGAAAACTTGTGTTCAAAAAGGAAAACCAAGAAAAACTGAAAGCAGGGTACGGACGGGCTATCCATGCACCCATGCTCACAGTGGCCAAGGAGCCGTAGCCTGGGGTCCGTCCGCGGACTCTGGCGTAAGTGAGCATGAGCCAAGTCTGTGCTGAAGGAGGAAGTCGTGGGGCGGGGGGCAAGCAAAATGGGATCTGTCCGCACAACAGAATATTACTCAGCTGTAAAAAGTAAGGAAATGCCGACACAGACTACACCACAAATGGACCGTGAGGACATGGTGCTCGGTGAAGTCGGCCAGACACGGAAGGATGAACACTGGCGGATCCCACGTCTGGGAGGTTCACAGGGACAGAGGGTAGACGGGGGGGCCGGGATGCCAGGGGCTGGCAGAGGGGGACGGGGAGTTAGTGCTTGGTGGGGACACAGTTTGGGTTTGGGAAGGTTCTGGAGACAGAGGGTGGAGTTGGCTGCATGACAGCATGAATGTGCTCAATGCCACTGAGCCTCATACTTCACGACGGTTCAAGTGGTCAATTCACGGTATGCGTATTTTACCAAAATTAATAATAATAATAATTTAAAAGGTAAATCAAAAACCTAGAATGTTTTGTTTATCCAACCCAAAGAATACTTACTGAGCATTTACTGCGTCCAAATCCTGCACTTGGAAAAGGTTTACAGCCCCGCCAGCCCCTGATCACCGTGTCCCATGGCCAGATGTTCCCAAGCGGGCCCTGGTTAGCTCCCCACGGGAGCACAACTCCGAGTTTGGGCCCTCGGAGTACAGCACCCAAGCCCCTGGCTTCCCTCCCTCACCGGAAGAGCTTCCCAAACGGAGCTGTGTGCAGGTATCATGGGGTTCCCCGGCCCAAGGACCCCTCCCTAGCTGTCCTGAGAATTGGGGCACACGGAGATTAGGCATTCTTGTTTCCCTTGCCTCCAGCCACAACCCTCCCTCCCTGAGGAAGAGTTGGAGGAAGATCCTCCAGGACAAAACCTCAGGAGGGCACAAACCCCCTCCTCCCACCCGAGGCCTCTGCCTCCGGCAGGTACTTACAGAGCAGCCCACAATCCCTCCTGAGCAGGAGCCTGCCTCCCCGTGGCCCGGCAACCAGCGGCACATGGGAGCCGGTCCTTGGGTCCCAAACCACGTCCCAACATGAGCCTGTTGCCTCCTCATTCCCCAGACTTCCAGACCCCTGCCGTTCGGGGCTCTGATAGCAGAAGCTCTACACCACGGTGCATTCTGACCAGTAAAGGGGGCCCCTCGAAACCCAAAGACTCTGGCCAAAGCCCAATGCAAGCCAAGCTTGCTGCTGCCTCCCAGTCCATCCCCAGTGGAAAGAAAGGGCTGCCAGTCCCCCTCACCAGCCTTGGGACCCCTGCCCTGGTGTATTCTTGGCCTCTCCGGAATCGCATCTCCACCCACCTGCTACCCACCCCCTCCCCCCCATATCCAGACTGAAGGGCAAAGCCAGCTCCCCATCCCCGAGCACCACAGCACGGAGGACTCGCTTTTGCTACTCACCCTCTTGGCTCTTGGGTGGGGCCTCGACCACGGGGTGCTGGGGCTTGGGCTCCAGCCTGTTCTGCAGCTGAGACATCAGGGCGTGCTCTGAATTCTCCAGGGTCTGGGGTGGGATGGGGGAGGCGGGCACCTCAGCTGGCTTGGGCACCTGGATCTCGACCCTCTTGGGGGCTGCGTCTGCAGTGGGAGCTGTGGGCACCTCGGGGATCTTAGAGGCAGGGGTCTCCATCCTCCGGTGGGTCGACTCCTGGGGCTTGACTATGGTGATCTCCGTCCTCCGAGGGGTGGGCTCTGGCGTCTTGTGGCCCAGCGCCTCGGCTCGCTTGAGCCCGAAGCGAGACGGCCCAGCGGTGCTGGCGTTCTCCACCTGCTTGGACGAGATGTCGATGGAGATCTCCGTGCGCCGGGACACGGGCTCGGCCTTGGGCCCCGAGAGCTCGACCCTCCGCAGGGCAGCCTTGGGGGATCGCTGGCTGAGGGAGTCTACATGGCGGGCTGCGGGCTCGGAGTTCTTCACGCCCAGGTCCTGGAACTTCTGGGTGGAGCTGGCCACAGTGGCCCGGAGCGCAGGGGTCTGGACCCTCCGGTGCGGGGTGGAGTTGGGCGTCTCGGCCTCCTCGACCTCAAAAGATCTTTTCAAGGCTGGAAAACAGAGCGGGGGGGATGTGAGGAGCGGACGGCTCGGGGACGCGCTGCTGAGGGAGCCAGCATGGGGGCTGCCTTGAGGGGCCCAGGAGACTCCTGCACCCTCCACCTCTTGGGAAGAAAGGGGACAGCCCCACTCTCCTAGGGGACTCCAGCACCAGCGACCGCACACACACTGGGAGAGCGAGCGAGAAGGCTGGAGCTCGGAGGACACCAGCTCTCTGTCCCCCATGGCCACGGCGTGGATGTGGCAGCCACGTTTTCTATAAAGATGTTGTGGCTCAAGCGGAGCTCTGGTTTCTTCCTTGGCAGCCTTCCTTTAACCCTCCTCACCTCCGCCCAGCGCAGACACCACATACCGCGGGCAGCAGCAACTGGGCGGGGTGGGGCGGGAGGCATCCCCAGTCACACCAGCCTCAACCACAGTCTGTCAGAATCAGGACGGCAACGATGCCATCGTGACAACCGACACCAACCGCCAACACGGGCACTGGGCTTACCGCGTATGTTCACTCCTCACGCGACCCAAAGCCGCAAATACCGGTTAACCCCTGGTACGGAGGGGGAAACTGAGGCCCTGGTGCTTAAGCAACGTGCCCAACAGCGTGGAGACAGAGTGGCGGGGCCAGAAGATGCGTCTGTCCAGCGGCAAGGCCCAAGATTCTGACCGCTTGGCTGTCCTGTTTCAGGCAGCAGAACAGAGCCCTGGCGCGGCAACTCTCTCGGTCCGCACCCTCAGCTGCAGCTGCCTCCGTGCTTTGCTACCTGCCCTAGCCGGACCTGATTCCCACCCCGCCGCCCAGTGCTTCCGCCCGGCTGCCCGCTACCTCCGCAAGGACCTGCTCCCTCCGAGGCCGGGGGACAGTGCCTGGGAAGCTGCCGGCCATCCCCACGGTCCCTGCGGCCACGCTCCCAACAAGAACCAGCTGCTCCCGCCATAAAGACCAGAGCAGAAAAGGCCCACGTGGCAGGAACATTCACCAGCTCCTTCCTGGCCAGGCCCCCAGCAGGCCCTCGGCAGCCCAGAGTGCCTCTCCCACCCCTCGCCTCACCTCGCCAACCCAGCCCCCCTCCCCGAGCCCAGGATTTCCTAGGACCCTGCCAATTCCCCCCCCGGGCCCCCAGCTGGCCCCAGCCCCAACAACAGCAATCTGGGGCCATTCTCAGCACCACCCCCCAACCCTGAGCTTTCCCTCCCCCAAATTCCAGCACAGTCTTGTCTCTTCCCAGTGGACGGTGCTTCCTCCAGAGATCAGGGCCTGGCGGGCGGCTGAGTGGGTGGGTGGCCAGAGAAGCATGTGCTCGCAAGCCCTGGGAGAGTGAGGAAGCAAAGGAGGCCCTCACCCCCGACGTCTGGCTGCCTGATCTACCGGTTCCCCAAACGTGGCACCCCAGCAGCACCCCTCTGAGCCCTGGGCACGTCTCCTTCTCGGGGCACAAAGGGCACAAAATCCTGAGTTGCAAAGCTCAGCCATCCCAGAGGCCCTGCAGGGACAGAAATGTCCCTGGTCAGGGGGACCTAGCATGTCACTGAGCACCCTGTCTCGGGGATCCGCCAGCTGCTCAGCTCTGCTGCTGCCTGGCAGGCCCGTATGCCCAATGCGGCCAGAGCTTCAGACTTGGCAGAAGAATCTGGAAATCTGCACTTTATGTGCTATCTCCTGATCTGTATATGCTGGCGCAGAGGAAAATAACCCCTCTTAAAACACGGAGCAGTCAAACAGAATCCCATCCACAGGCTGCAATTGGCCTGGGGGCCCAGCGTGTGACCTCTGGTGGATAAGGTGGCCAAAGGCGGTGGGGTCCTGTGCCGAGTGGCAGGGATGTGTCCAAGCAGGGATGCCAGCACTTCTCCCCTGGAGCCTAGCCCCTAAGAGAACCACAGAGTGCAAACCGCTCATTCCAAAGAAGGCTGAGGTGACAAAGGACAGGGCCAGGGTGCATTTAACTGGCCAGAAAGTCCTGAGCTGAACACCTGGAACACCTGGAACCGTGACCTCACAGGGTTCCCCGGGACCTCGAGGCATCTGGTCTACCCCTGGCCTCGCGAGCACTGTCCAAACTGCCCCCCGAACGGTGGTTCCTGTCTGTCTGTGAGCTCCCTAGAGGTGGGGTCCACACCCCACCCACCTCGGCACAGGCATTTCCAGGTGTCCCTGGGGTTAATCCGTGGGGCCGAGTTGGAGAACAGAAATCAGGGGGGTAGGCCTTTGCCCGCGTTCGCCCCAGAATGAGACGACCTCCTCTCCGGGAGTACCGGCGAGGCCTGTGACCCCATTTGGAGAGCCCCCTCCCTGGGAAACCCATTTGGAGGTGCCCTTAACCACCAACCCACGAGTTAGAACCGTACACCAAAGCAAAACCTGGTCCCAGTCTGACTCAGGCACCGATGGTCACGGGGTGGCGATGAATTCGAACCCGACCCGCACATAGATCACTGTTGAGCCGGGTTGGCAACCCTTCTCCCTCAGCAATCTCCACAGACGCGTGCGTCCGTCCCCACCCGCCGCCCTCTCCTCTCGCTGCTTTGATGGACCAAGGTGTTCACCCTCGGGCTTCAGGCACCGCCCCATCCCGGGTTACTCCTAGGCTTCAAGAGAACAGGAGCAGTTCCCACCCTCAGGGTGTGACTGTCAGCAAGCCGGCTGCGTTGTTAGGGTTGTTCTGGAGAATTTACGCCATCCCCCCAAAAACTTGATTCCAAGTCCCCTCCCAGGCCAGGCTCGCTGTCGCCTCCTGCCCCAGCCCAACACATTCATACGTCTCCCTCCCATGGCATCCAGGCCATGTCATGACTATGGTGATTGGCTTTGGGGTGGGGGAGTGGGTTTGGGGTCCCTGGAAACATCCTCTCCTTTGTAACTCCACGAGCCACCTCTTTGTCCCTTCATGGGCCTCAGGTGCTGCTTCTACACGAGCTGAAGGTGGGAGCAGGTCACAGGTTTGTACCTGTGGGCACGGAGCCCCGGGGAAGCCCCTAGACAAGGAGCCTCGGGAGCAGAGAGGCACCGGGTCTTCACTACCTTTTCAGCCTGAGAAGCTCCACCTTCCTCTACGGTTCTGTAATGAGTTGAATCGTGTCCCCCAAAAGGTATATCCCAGTCCCGACCCCCAGAACCTGTGAAGTTGACCATACTTGGGAAGATAAGGTAAGGATTCAAGATGACACCATCCTGAATTTAGGAGGGGCTCTAAATCCTGTAAGTGTTCTTATACAGGAGAGAAGAGGGGGATTTGACGCACAAACTCAGGCCCTGTGAGACCAGCAGAGAACGCAGTGATGCAGCCCCAAGCCAGGGGACGCCTGGGGCCACCAAGAAGCTGGGAGAAGCAGGAAGGATTCTTTCCTCATGCTTTTGGAAAGAGTATGAGCCTACTACACCTTGACTTTGGACTTCAGGCCTCCGGAACTGTGAGAATAAACTTCCGCGGTTTGAGCCCCACAGTCTGTGGTAACTTCTAACGGCAGCCCCAAGAAGTTACCGCAGCTACCGCTGCAGGGGTGAGACCTCTGCGCTGCAGGCCTGTCTGGGCTCTCCGGCCAGTGCTGCCACCCTGCCCTGCACCCCAGCCCCTCTCCAGGGACCCAGGAGAAAAAGCCACCTCCTTTTCCTCTCCGGGAATCCACAAAACCCCAGATGGTAGGAGCAGTCGTCGGGAGTGACCCTGCTCTAGATTTACACCGGGAAATTTGGTGATGAAACAAGATCATTTTTTAAGGCAGGCTTCGCAAGGGACGCCCCGTACAAAGCTGCCTCCCCACGGAGGATGTCGTGACATGAGCAGCACCCAGCTGGGAAAAATTAGCGGACTGTCCTGAAGCTTCCCCCCTCAGAATCCTAAAAACACACCCTGGGTCCCAGGCACACACACACAGCCCCCGTCCTTGGAAGCCCCCTCCACCAGCTCCGGGGGGAGGGTGGGTGGGTGGGTGTGACCTCTCCCGGTGGCAGGCACCCCTCCCCTTCCCTGCAAGGGTAGAGCCCGCCAAAGGGTGTCCACAAGCGGCCACGGAAGCCAACAAGAGTGCTCATGAGCTGGTCATTTTGCAGATTTGAGACCCTATGTGACCATATGTCAGATCTGATGCCTGGGCAGAAAAGCAGCCTCTCACTGGACCCGTGGGGAGCCGTGGGGAGCAGCACGGAGCTGCCTCTTCTGTCTGCAAGATGTCACTGAGTCAGAGGGCACAAAAGACATCTACAGCTGGACAGGACAAACCAGACTGCCTCGGAGCCTCAGACAGGTACGGGGCCATCACTGGGGAAGAAGAGATCCTGCCATCCATCCCCATGGGGCAGGAGGTGCCCCGGCTCTGCTTACACGGTTCCCAAAACAAGACTGCCCCCATTCCCCCTCCTTTGTATTCAAGTCCCCCCAAAGCCTCAAACCTCACCTGCTCCCAAAAGCCCTCCCTAACGGGCACCGGGAGTCTGGAGATGGTGGCCTGTGCACCTTGGCCTGCTGCTGGGAATTTACCCCCAGGCAATAATCCAAAGCAGAGAATTTATGTATGGGGACGTTTGCATCAGCGCTAAAATAGCAAATGCTGGAAACAATCCGGGTTTACATAGATTTTCTAAACCCATATGCCGAAGTCCTGCACCGTCATCAAAATCACGGTTTTGAAGATGAGCAATGTTGAGAATATTGAGTAAAAATAGCACGATACAAGATGCGTGCAAAGATCCGACTGCATCTCACATGCACATGTGTGGTGCGCGCACACACTCGCGGAGGACGTGGTCTCTGGATGGAGTTCAGGTGGGTGGTTTGCTCCATTAGGCTCTCCCGCCTCTTCCCAGCACGTCTGCACCAAGTGTGGGCCGCTTACCACTTTCAGGGAATAAAACCATCAACGCTCTTTTTTAAAAAACAGCCCTTGCTGCGAACAGGGGAGGCTGTGGATAATCACACACTGGCCCAGCCCCACTCCTCCTGCCCCAAAGCCTGGCCCTCCACAGCCCACTAACCACCTCCGGGCCCTCTCCAGATGCACGTCCATCCGTGCCGTGGGGGTCAAAGCAGGAGCAGCAGGATCTGGGCCTGTTTAAGGAGGAATGTGTGGCACACAAGGGGCCATTGTGAAGGCCCCTGTTCAGACCACAGGCTGCGGTGAAGCTCTCCGGCTTCCGGGCGCACAGAGCGGCCGGTCTGGGGAGGGGGCACCGGGGCTAGCCACAGAGCCCTGCTCCAATGGGGGGCCGAATGTCATGCAAGGAATGTTAGAGACCAAGGTCAAAACAAACCCAAGCACAACTCCCGGGGACGGAGCGCCGGGGACGCTGCCGATCGTGGGGTCCTATTCTGGCCTCAGGCCCCAAGAGCACCTGCCCCGGCCAAGCAGAGCCTCTTCCAGGTAGTGGCAGAGCAGGTTCTGTCCGTGAAAGGGTGGCCACCCAGGAGCCAGGGTCGGGGCCCAGGGAACCAGGCAGGGAGTATTGTCCTCCTCCCCACCCTGAGCCTGCAGGGCAAGGCCACAGGGAAACGCCACCCCGGAGGTGACTGCTCAGCCGTCAGGATGCACAGGGCTAGCCATGAGGCCCTGGTTCTCCTCCCGTTGGGGGCCAGGCCCTGGCACAGGCCCCTGGCTCTGGGTCAAGGACTCCGGCGGGGCCTTGGTGGGGACAGAGCGCCGTCTCATAGTGGCGGATAGGAGCTGGGGGCTGGGGCCACGAGAAGCTTCACCGAGTACAGCGGGGAAACGGGGCAGACAGAACACGGGTAAGTCATGGAAGCGACAAATCTTCCAAAGGAAAAGAACCCCAGGCCACAAAAGCAGGACTCATTCCAACTAAAAAATGAATTACCTACAGAAAGAGGGGCCCGGCAGGGGCAACTCCAGGCCGGGGTGGGGGGGGGTAGGGCAGAGGGCCAGGGTGCTCTGGAGGGGCCGACAGTCGCTGCACCGTGTGGGGCGGACGGCGCTCACCAGACTGCGCTCCTCAGTCAGGGCCGTGGGGAGAAGCTCGAACCGGGAGTGACTCGACCTCAGTCGTCATCACTGAGTCTCTGCTTCCTGGGCTGTCCTACTGTGGCATTGACAGGATGACACGATGGTGCCTGTGACCGAATTATCACTGTTGTTCACGTGTGCACCTGTGGGTGGGTGTGCACGCAGCGTGTGTGGTCACCCCAGGTGTGGCCAAGGTGGCATGGGCCTTACCGATGTCCCTGACACCCACGGGCAGCCTCTGCTGGTGCCCAAGCCTGGGAGGCAGCAGCCTTTAGGCTGTAAATGGAGGGTAAATACCCCAGCTGTCCCCCCTTGGGACAACTCTGGGGTGTGCGGTGCAGGGTCCCCCGGCACTCCCAGTGGGCCCCAGCTGCCCACCTGCCTAACATGCTCGGTGCTGCACCCTCCAGACCACGTCCTTCCCGGCCTCCTCCCCTGGGGGAGTACCTGGGATCACCCCCCCTTGGGTCCCTGTCTCAGGAGCTGCCTCCAGGGGCTCGGTGGAGGGGAGATGGCTAAGGGGGCAGGGGGGGAAGGGGAGAGAGGCGTGTCCTCAGGAAGCAAAAGAGTCCAAAAGGAAAAGCTTAAAAACAGACCCTGGATGAGTGGGGCCTGCCCTGGGGAGCCGAAGGCCGCAAACAGCTCGGGCACCACCAGGCAGCTGGGCCTTAGATTTCACACAGAGAACCACGTCTAACAACAAGCAAGAGGCCAAGTCCAAACAAAGGAAGAGCGGACGGATGGAGAGCAGGGCACCCATGGGTCTAAACCCTCCGCCCGGCCCCTCTCCCTCTGCCTCCCCAAGGCAAGGCCTGGCCGGGCTGCAGGGCCAGACACAGCCTGAGAGCCACATCCCATGCCAGCCCCACGCTGCTCCCACTCCGGCTCGGGTCTGGGGGCCAGCAGGGTGGCTGCCCTGGGCTGACGTGGACATGTGACCAGCCGAAGGCAGCCTGGGGAGCACAGGCAGCATGCACGTGGCCCCTCTCCCTGGCCCTGGGACCACCAGCAGCCTGCATTTCAACACCAGGCACGATCTTACCAAGGGTCCAGCCTGGGCCCCCTGGACAAAGAGGGACCGGCTGACCCCCATGAGCCCCGAGGGGACAGGGACAGCCAACAGCATCCCTGAGAACTCTGGATTCCCCAGCAGGTCTCTGCGCCCAGGGGAGGCCATGCAGCCCCAGGCAAAGCATGTCAGGTGCCCCCACCCCCGCCTTGATTTATTTGGATGACTGTCTTTCGCTTTGGGTGTGAGGAGGCACTGCACCCTCCCCCCACCGGTACCCTGGGCCTCGGGGACAGAAGCATTCCAGGGTCCTTCCTGCTCCTCACAGCCTCCACCAAGGCCTGGCCCCCTGCTCTGGAATGGCAATGTGAGAAAGTGCAGGCTGGGTCTCCCAGATGGGGCCAAGAGCAACAAACAAGCCCCCTCCCTCCCTTCCCAAGGCCGAGCGGGCTGCGCCTCATGGCGGGGGCCCTCCACACAGCCTCCATGGCACCCGGCCCTTCCCAGGCCGTGACATTTCCAGGCACAAAAAGAATACAAAAGCCAGGAGTGGAGCACCAGCGACCCCCAACCCATACACATGCACGTGTGTGCGTGCACACACACACACGAGACCCCTCGGCTATGAGCGGGGGAGCCCAGTGGCAGCTAGGGTCAAAAGCAGCCCCCAGACCCCAGACCTTCTCTTATTCCCCAAACTCCCTGGAACAGGCTCTCTGACAACCTGGCAGGCAAGCAAGGACACAGACGGAACCAGCCCTCCCCAGCCTCGCTACACAGTCCAGTCCCCGCAGGATGGGACGGGAGGTCCTACTTGATTCCTTTACAACGGCTTCCAGATTCTTCTATGTGACCTACAGAAGACACTGGTCGAAGGTAGCCCCCAACATAGGTCCAAGTCCTAATTCCCAAAACATTTGAAAGGGACCTTGCTTGGGAAAAGGGTCTTTGCAGAAGTAATTGAGGATCTAGAGATGAGATCATCCTGGATAAGGGTGGGCCCTACATCCGATGGCAGGTGTCCTCCTAAGATACAGAAAACGAGAAGAAGGCCACGTGACAGGGGGCAGGGACTGGAGGGATGGGTCTACAAGCCAAGGACTGTCACTGAAGCTGGGACAGATGCCTGGGACATACGCTCCCTCCGAGCACCCAGCAGGAACCAACCCCTGCCCACACCTTGACTTCGGACTGTGGGTTCCAGAAGAGGGACAGACTAAACGGCTAGTGTTTTAAGCCGTCCAGTATGGCACTTTGTTACAGCCCCAGGAAATGAACACACCAACATAACACAGAAGAGAGAAGGAGGTCTTGCAAGCACCGTGGCCGCCTTCTGTGGATGCTGAAGCCACTTCCCGCCAGGACTCACCAGCTCTGAGAAGGGGAACATGGGTACCCCGGAATCAGTCTGGCCTGGCGAGAAGGAGCCTCCCCCGCTTGGCCTGCATCAGGCCACTGGTTCACCCCTTCCCCCTCCTGCTACTTGCTCTCCCTCCCCGGCCTCAGAGCCTCCCCCATGTCCACCGGGACAGAGCCCATGCATCCCGCCCACCCAGGATGTCCCAACTCACACCTACAATCCCAGTGTCACAAGACAGTGCACCCTGTTCGCTCCCAACACTGTCCCCCTTGGGCAAAAAGTTCTCTGGTCGACCTCCCTTCAGAGGGCTCATTACTGGTGTTTACCCCTCCCCAACCAGAGAAGGGTCTCGGGGTGACAGCTGTCCAGTCCGGGAGACCCAGCAGGCAGCCGGGGACAGCCGCCGAGCAACTCCTGCTGCGAGAAGTCTCTCTACACGGAGCAGAATGACGACACACAGGCACGGAGCCTCTTCTCCCGGATGAAGGCCCCTTTGTGTTTGCTCCTGCCATCTGCCCGGTCCCCTTGGGTCCGGTGACACCAGTGTCATTCCAGGCAGGTTTAAAAGTCCCCTAAGACCCTGGACCACATCTCTTCCTTGACTAAAGTTATGGGAACGTGTGACATGCGGAACAATCTTTGCAGACAGAGGATCTTGTCCTCTCCTCTCTCAAACCAAGGAGAGAGCAAGAGCAGCGCGAGGGAACCCAGCTGAGCTCCCAGCAGAGATGCGGATGAGATAGGGCAAGAATGTCCTGCCCTGGGTGGGGACGCCAGGCTACCCGTGGAGCTCTCCCTAGACGGAGGAGGGGCCCAGCCTGGAGGGAGAGGAGGGGATACATGACCTCTTGGCCTCCTGGGGTCGAAGGTTCTCAGATAAATGGCAGCCAGGGAGGGCAGGAGGGAGGCCCTGGGAGGGGACTGACTTCAAAACCCGAAACCACGGGCCACAGCTTCAACGGCCTCAGAGGTCACAAAGCCCAGAGCCCTTCAGCCTGTAACCTCCTTCCCAGGCACCCCAGACATCCTGTGGGGGTTTCCAGGGGGTCCTGCCCCAGAAAGAGAACAGAGCTCCCGGTTCCAGGTCGGAGCACAGCCCCTCCCCCAAGAGGGTCCCCACCACCGACACAGCCCTCTCCCTTTTTTCTACCCACACCCTCCAACCGCCCACCGCTCCCCCAAACACACCTTCCCCCAAACCTCGGGATGCCACCCCGGCCCCACCCCTGACCACGGAGCAAGGATAGTCCATGAAAATCCCTCTGCATGGGACGCCTGGGGGGGCTCAGTCGGGGAAACCTCTGCCTTCGGCTCGGGTCATGATCCCAGGGTCCTGGGATCCAGTCCTGCATCGGGCTCCCTGCTCCTCCCTCTGCCTGCAGCTCTCCCTGCTTGGGCACTCTCTCTCTATCTCCGACAAATAAATAAAATCTTGAGAGAGAGAGAAAAAGAGAGAGAGAAAGAAAAAGAAAACAAGGAAGGAGAGAGAAAGAAGGAAAGGAAGGAAGGAAGGAAGGAAGGAAGGAAGGAAGGAAGGAAGGAAG
>NW_023270494.1:4368290-4530144 GCF_011800145.1 Mirounga leonina
AAGGAAGGAAGGAAGGAAGGAAGGAAGGAAGGAAGGAAGGAAGGAAGGAAGGAAGGAAGAAAAGAAAGAAAATCCCTCTGCAAACCAGCCCTGGTGCACCCGCCCGGCCACGCCCCCGGTGGCTTCTCTCCCACTGGCCACCGGGCCACCACGGCAGAGCAGGACCGTGGCACTGAGGACATCTGGGCTCCACGGTGCAGGCCGAGCTGCCAGGCCGCGGTCAGGGTGGGAGGCCAGCTGCCTAGGGGGGCTACTCCTCCATTCTCTGCGCTCAGCCCAGCAACCTCGCACCCGGGCGCTGGCTGTTCCCGATCTGCGGGGGCAGAGGAACCCCCCTCCCCTTCCTCACCTCATTGACTACTGGGGGAGATGGTCAATACACTTAAAAAAAAATGAAGCAAAAAAAACCAGTCTACTACCAGGGGCCACTGAGCCCAGGTGGAGCCCTCCATTAATCACGCGGCCTGCCGAGGGACGCCACGGCGACAGATGGAGCTGCCTGTGTTGTGGCCTCGGGGCGGGCAGCAAGCGGGTGCTGCCCAGGCCAACAGGAGCTTCGGCCTAATTACAGGGGAGGGTGACCCCAGGGAGCAGGGGTCAGGCGCCGGTCAGAGCAGCACCCAGGAGTCAGCTGCTCCCCAGGCCTCCCAAGGAATGGTGGGGGTGGGGGACGAAGGGACACAGTGGCCGCAAAGCCCCACCTGCACCACGTGGACTTGTGGGTTCAGGTTCCGCCAACCCAGAGGATGGAGTGGACTTGGTCTCTATCCTCAAGGACAGGAGTGGTCTGGCAGGGGAGGGGGCACAGAAAACTAAAAGGAGGTGGTGAGTTTGTTGTGTGGAAGAGACCACAGATAGACACTGAGAAGATTCTGGAAGGGGCTCCCAGGGAGCAGTAGCACCTCCACGGGGGCGGGGGGGCGCCTGGCTGTTCCAAAGAGCCTGGGGGGGCGGCGGGTGCTGAGTGAGGCGGCCTCCAGGGCCCCTCCTGCTCGGGGCCTCACTGGGCTCTCACCAGGGACGGCAAGCTCTTGGTCAACTCTACACATGCATCTAGAACGTGAGGAGACCCTTGGACAGGTCCAGCAGGGGGGCCACGGGCAGCTGCTTGGAGGACGGCAGACAGGACCCACCACACTCCTAACGCACAGACGTGGAGGCTGGGCCCAGGCAGGCCAACGTCCCTCAGAGCCTGGCCTGCCGTTCCCCACTCACCCAACTCACCCCAAGCCTAGAACACTCTGCTGCCCCTCAGATGGGTCACTGCAGCAGGTTGAAGAGTGGTCCCCAAAAGGCATGTCCACGTCCTAGCCCCCAGAACCCATGAACAGGACCTGATTTGGAAATAAGGTCTTTGCAGATGCGATTAAAAATCTCAAGACGTGATCATCATGGATTTAGGGTGGGTCCGCAAGTGGATACTGAGCGTGCTCTTAAGAGACAGGAAAGACAAGGCCATGTAGAGGAGGGGGCCACGTGAAGACGAGGCAGGCAGGTGACATGTCCACAAGCCACGAACGCCAAGGACCGCAGCCAGCCCCGGGAGCCAGGACACAGGCCTGGGACACATCCTCCCTTGGGGCCTCCAGAAGGAACCAGCCCGGCTGATGCCTGGATTTGGGACTTGGGGCCTCCTGGCCCAGGCTTTACGCCCCTCAGCCCATGGGACTTTGCTAAGGCAAACTCACAGTTCCCGCTGCCACCCGGCCTCCTGAACCCTCTCCCACCTGTGCCCCGAGGTCCCCCGAGCTGGTCGCACACACTTGTCGGGTCCATGTCTCACTTTCTGGTGCCCACCCAGCCACGGCTTCCAGGCAGCGGTGAATGTACTCTTTTCCCATTTTACGTTGGGTCAGAGAGGCTCCGAGCGTTCATCTGCCCTGCACAGCTTCAGGAAAGACACCTCCCGGGGGACAGGACAGACCCCCCCCCTCCTCCGAGCAGAGCGGGCAGCGCGCCCGAGCAGCTGGCCTGTGGGGCGTCCTCCCTTTGCCGCACTAAGGGCCTCGGGGGCAGGCAGTGTGTGATCCTCAGCTCCCTGGCTGCTGGGCTGCAGGTGGGCCAATAAATGACCCCTCCAGGGCCACACCCCATAAAGAGACAACCCTCCATTCTGCTCCTGGCCTGCAGAAGAAACGGAAGCACAGTCTACAGTGAGCTCTAAATCCTGTGCCAGAGCTCCTGGCAGACCACCACCACTGCCACCCCCCACCTCCCAGGGCTGCCAACCCAACCCCAGAAGCCCTGACCCACCCAGGCAGGGCCCGGGCTGCCAATCGCCACTCCCGATTCCTGCCTCTGCAGCCTCGGGGCAGCCAGACCCTCCCTTCCACCTGCTGCAGGAGCCATCACCTGCCCAGGAACCACCCAGGGTCCACCGCTCAAACAGGGACCCAACCCCCCCCAACCTCCCCGCAAACACCCCCATCAGGGGCAGGAAACGGAGCTGCCTGCAGGAATGATACTTTTCTTAACTAAAAACAGAGAATTTTAGCTCAGTAGTCAATATAACTGCTCAGTGTGGGAGGGTCAGGGGCAGCTCCGCTGAGCCCAGGGCTGGGGAGGCTGCCTGGGCTGGACGGATGACCCCTCTGGCCTCAGTGTCCTGGTGACAGACCAGAAAGAAGGGCAGGGCTGAAGAGCCCCTTCCGGCCCTGGCACCCTCTGACCCGAGGGCCATTTTGAAGTCCGCCGGCAGCCCCGGCTACTCTCGCTGCTCCTCAACCAACCGGCAATCCCCGCGCTCAGCAGAGCTGGAGGGGCCCGGCCAGGGATGCACAGGGAGGGCCAGCCCCCCTCCTCCCCGGGGTTCTGGCCACGTTCCTCTGGGGCCAAACACACAGCTGGCGGCCGTGCTCACCTCTGGACCATGCAGCCTTCCCTCAACCCAGCAGCCCAACCTGGAGCTGGAGAAGCCAGTGGGCACCCATCTCTCTAGCCAGCGGGGGAGCCTGGGTTGACTGAGTGATTTTTCTTTTTTGACAATAAACTTGCAAAGATAACATCTATTGCTCTTTTCCTGGCTCTAAAAGCAATTTATGTACAATGTAGAAAACTTGCTAGACGCAAAGGAAATAGAAGAAAAAATCATCAATAAACCCACGACCCAGAGAACCACTTCAATATCTTGCCAAGGTCCTTCCAATCCTTCTGCTGTGTATATATGTGCCCGTGTTTTGTAAGCAGGCTCGTGCAGGGACGCGCTCTGAGCTGCCCTCCGGGTAGCATCACACGGGTCAAACTGCTACTCGTTCTAGCACCAGCTCTCTGAATTCCTTGGTAGTTGTAAGGTCCTGGTTCCCAATCGTTCTCACCGCTGACCGCTGGTCAGATTCATTTCTGGAACTTGTTAAAAAATCAACTGCCAGTCCCGGCCTCCTGGAGGTTCTGGATCAGGAGGGCTGGGTGGGCCTGGCACCCCAAGGTGCGTCAGAGGGGAAGCTGGGGGAGGCCCTTACAAGCCTCCGCTCCTCCACCACCCCCTACCGAGAATCCTACAAAAAGAAAATCCTAAGCACCAACCATCAGGGGGGCTGCCTTGGCCAGAGACCTTGGAGACGCCAGCTCAGCAGCCCCGCCTGCCCCCACCTGCCCCAAAAGTCACCCAAGGTCGGTGTCCAGCCTCAGCCGCCACCATTCAGCTCCCGGATCAGTCATGACCTGCCCCAAGGACGCACTGGGCACTGCTAGGGGCAGAGACACATGTGACGAGGGGGGCGTGTTGGTCACGAGGCCTCAAAACCTGCCCACAGCCCACACCGTGTTGACCTTGGACAGAGAAGGTCCAGGCAGCCCGGCGCCCCCACGACAACACACGGTTTAACTCACCTGCTACGGGAAACACAGACAGGACAGAGGTACAGCCCGGCACGCAGGGCCCCTGCCCACCTCTCGCCTCTGCCAAATCTGCCCACTCCTCACCGCAGACCGTCGCCCTCCTGGGCACAGGAGCAAAGCTTGCTGGTGGGTGTCCCTGCTGTAGCCATCTGTGAGCCAGGACTTGGTAGCAAGGTGATCCTGGATCCCCAGCCTCCAGGACGGCGAGGGATGAACGCACGGTTTAAGCCCCGACCCTCAGGTTTTCGTGACAGTGCCCCAAACAGACCAGCACAGTCCCCATCTCCACCAGGGCATCGGACACTGCCAGGCGTGTCCTACAAACCCAGAAAGTCCCGTCGCTTTGAACTTCTAACAGCCGACGTTGTGGAGTGCTTACTCCACGCCGGGCACAGCTCTGAAGCCCATTTAGTTCTCATGGCCACCGCAAGACACGGCGACTTTATGCCCTCCCCATTTCGCAGATGGGAAGCCAAGGCCCGGAGAGGTAAGCGACTGGCCCAGGATCACAGCCTGGGCGCCGGTGAAGCCAGATCCCAGCCAGCATGCTAACCAGCCTACCACTCTGACTCCAAACCCCACCAGCCCCCGCCCCGAGAGCCACATCCTCAACGGGAGAGCACCCGCTACCCCCCAGTGCTGCACTGAGCCCTGAACCCTCACCCCCTCTCCCAAGTTCCCTGCCACCCTGCAGTGTGGGCACCATGATGCCCACCTCACAAAAAGCTGTCATGGAGCTGGAGGGCAGCGAGGCCGGGACTGGAGGAAGGGCAGCCCCCGCCAGACTGCAGGCTCTGGATGCCCAGCTGCTCCCCACCCACCACTGACATTTCCATCACAGCCTGGCAGGGTCAGCCTGTGGAAGGTGGCAGCAGGGAGGGCCAGAGGGCAGGATCCAGCAGTAGAGCGGGATGGGCAGGTGCAGGTCCGGGTCAGGAGGACCTGGGTCTGCCTGCCAGTGTGGCCTGAGGCCAGGGGTGACCTGAGTGAGCCTCAGCAGCCCATCCACCTTGCTGGACTCTGGAAGACTGAAAGACTGAGCACATGAAGTGCCCGACCCAGTGCCTGGCACGTAGTAGGTGCTCAATAAAGGAGATGGTTATGGAAAGTAACAAGAGCCAGCACGGGCAGAGGACATGCCTGTGAGCAAACGGGTAACAGCTGGAAGGGCCGGGGACTTGGGTCAGAAACAAAGAATGCAGGAGGGAGGGAGGGGGAGGGGAGGAGGGAGGGGGAGGGGAGGAGGAAGGGAGGGAGGGAGGGAGGGAGGGGGGGGGGGGGGGGGGCCAGAGCCGACAGCTGGCTCCAGGGCAGCTGTTTGCAGGAGCCTGGCTTCATCATTTAAATATTAGGAGAGATGTAAATATTTGAGTGCACAGGGCAGGGGGGAGATTTCCTCCCTCACCAGTGTCCCCATCCCCCCAGCTGCCCCGGAGACTCGGTGTCCCCCAGAGCCAGGGGCTGGGGCGGGGACAGCCACCCAGGAGGGAGAGGACACCACTCCACCGCCTCCTACAAAGGTGTGAACGAACGATGAATGACGGCCTTCCCCATCTCACCCCCGGCCTTCCCCATCTCACCCCGGATGGGCCCCAGGCCTGCCAGGGGTTTCTTTCATAGCTCAGCAAAAGAGCAAAGCAACCCTTCCTGAGGGTTTGTGGAGAAGGCCCAGGACTTAGAGCTCGAAGCTCCACCCCTGCTAGGTAACAAATCCGGGGCCTCTCCCCCCCCTGGACCATTCACCACCCAAATCCCTCACGGCTCACCCAGCCTCCTGACCAGGAGCAAAGACGGAGCCCGGATCCTCCTTGCAAGCACAGCCCCAAGGGCACCCCCATCGGGTGCAGGCACCTCTACCAGGTGTGGGCACAACAGGATTCCCCCAAACAAACTACGAGTTGGGAGAAATCACAAACGAAGCCAGCCGGCATCATGTGCCCGGAGACCCTGCCTGGTAAACTCCCACCCGGGACTCTGGTTAGGTGCTCCTTCCTCCAGGAAGCCCTCCTGAACCTACCCCTCTTCTCTTGGGCTCACACCTGGACCCCCAGAACCTAGAACAGAGCTGGCACCTAGCTGGCGCCCACAGACAGCTGCTGAATAAAAGGAATGAGCTGACTGCTTCTCCCACCCCACGGATCCTCCTCCTGGCCCACCAGAGAACAAATGGATGCCGGCACTTCTCAAGCTGAACGAAAAGCCAAAACCCAGCCACTTTCCAGAGCGCGCCTTCCCCTGACTTTTTATGGGGGACAGGACGCAGGGGACAGCAGAGAAGACCACCTCTCCAGGCCTGGTTGGGAGCCAGGAAAACTTGTATGCTTTTACTATAGATAATCTCGGTCTCCAGGGGACATGGGGCAGGGGCCTGGCCTACCACTCACAGGAAAATTGCCCACCCATATGGAACAGAGAGCCAAATATCCCAGCTCAGAGCCGGCTGCCTGCATCCAGGGAGGGGGCCAGCCCGGATACAGAATGAGATCCTGCCTGGGACAGTATGGAAATCCACCAGGCTGCTGGCCACCAAGGTTAGAACCAGAAACATCTCCATCTTCCAGGTCAGTGCCTAAGGGAGGGGAGACGGCAAGGTGCCTCATACTGGGGACATCTCTCTCTTCCCACCAAAAAGAAAGATGATGCTGTCTGTCGCCTAACCTCCCACGGGCAGAGAGGGGGCTGTCTGTGGCCCGGGTGGCTCCCTTCCTCAATTCCAGGGGACCCTCAGCTGTAGCTTCCCACAGGGAGGTGCCCAGGACGCCCAGACCCTGCCCCAGGAGAGAGCCAGAAGCCCATCAGCAAAGAGAGCCAGCCACTGGCCAGCACTCCTCTAAGGGTCCGGGAAGACTGTGCCTTTGGTTAGGAGACCAGATACAGAATCATGGAAAAAGACCTGACAAGGCCTGCAAAAGAGCTTAGCGTTCCAGTCCCTCCTTGGAAAACTGGGGAAGTGGGGCACAGAGGGGAAGGAACCCTGGAATTCCCCCACTTAATCCAAATAAGCCCCAGGCCGCAAGACCCCCTCCACCTCCCCATGGCCCCCCATTTGTACCCAGGGAACAACCATGGTACCCCCAGCCAGACAGGCCCTCGGGGACCAGAGGAGTGGAATGGCCAGGAGGTGGGGGGTGGGGTCACCTCTCTGTTTCCCCTTCCCCATCTCCCCTGGCTTTCCCAGGAGGCTATTCTGAATGTTTGAAGGCAAAGGTTCCCGGCCTTGGGCCCAGGGACACAGGAAGCTCTAAGCCTTGGGTGGGCAGGACACACTTATGCATTTAAGGCCAGGGCCCTGGATTCTCTGGATTTTGCAACTCCACCCAGTGGAGGGAGAAGGCCAGAGTCCGTAGAGGTTCACCCTCCCGGGAAGGGCTATTAAAAACTCAGGAACATGGGAAAGAGAGCAGGCAAGGAAAAACACCAAACGCAGGAAAGAGGTAGGCTGGAGCTTCATTCCAGGCTCCCCACCTTCTCTGCAGCCCCAGCTCCTGACAGAGCCCTGGGCTTGGCGTGGGGACTCCACGGACATCAGACATCGGCGCTGTCCTCTTATCCCTCTGCCTAAATTTCTGGGCACTGGCAGCACTTTTAAAAATGACAACAAGCTTGGGAGCTTCCAGAATGTCTCCCGGTCCAGGCTGAATGGAGCCTCCAGGCTCTGTCCCGACCAAATTAAACACCCGAGCACAGAACTGCCCCAGGCGCCGGGGGTGTCCAGGGTGTCAGCTGGGTCTGTTTGGCTGGAGATTACAAATCCTCAGGCTTCTGGGACCATGTTCCAGAGAGTTCCGGACCTTTCGGTCTCATAACCAACGGAGAGAGCCTCCAAATTTGGGAAAAACCAAGAGGCCTTTGGGAAGAAAGCCACTGTTGGACCATTTTTCCTCAGTGGCTTTGTCAAAAGAAAGCGCAAGAGCTTGTTTCCTGGCTAGGTTTCGGGGGTGAATCAAAAACATGAAATCTCCCGGGGCCTCAACCCTCTGATGAATCTCCCACCGGAGCCCCTGGCTGCCCCTGCCCCTCACCCCCTCACTGCGCCCCCACACATTCTACACACCCCCCCAGGTTCTTTGAGGATATTCAGCACGTAGCCCACTGTTCCGGCCACAAAACAGTGGGCAAAGAGGGGCTCCGAGCCCAGCGGGAAGCCCCTGGTCTGGCCAGGCAGGCAGATGAGACTCCTTCCTGGGTTTGGGGGGTCACGATAGATGCCCCAGGTCCTTGCTGCCAAACCGGGGTACACTGCTAACTGTACCCCGAGGAGACTCTTCTGAGCAGGGTTGCCTGGCCGGTCAACTGAGCGGATGGCAGTGCCACCTGGGCTGAACCGTGGAGGGGGCCGGGTCTCTGAGTGGGACCCCCCCGACCTCTGGGCACGCAAGAAGAAAGAAGGCGAGGGAGCCCTGCTCTGCTCGGCCAGCGCCAGGGTCTGCGGGCTACGGCACCAAGGGGCAGGCTGAGGCCTCGGGCACTGGCCGGAGAGGTCCCTGGCTCCCGCGGGGCAGGCGCACCATCTGCACGTCTGTGTGGCTCTTGGTGCCATCTCGTCATGAGTGGGCCACCGTATCACTGCCCCCACCGGCAAGATGGCCGCCTCTGTAAACGTGGCCTGAGCGAGTGCCCCCCACGCTCGGGGCACTGGGCTGGCTGTGCCCACCACTGGCCCTCGAGCTCTGGGTTTGTCTCTCCGGGCAGGGAAGCCCCCGGAGCCCCCACTCCATGTCCAGGCTCCCCGGGCCCCCGGCGGGCGGGGGTATAGGGCTCACGGGCTCCTGGGGCACAGGCAAGGCACCCGGCTTGCCCCTGCTCTCCCCCTCGGCCCCAGACGAGACTGTTCTCTTAGCTCAGAGCCCACACACAAGCAGTCTTGCCAAAGGGCTGCTGGCCCAGGAGGCTGCCCCACCTGCACGTCCCCTCCCTGACACGGCCACCCTGCCTCACTCCTCACTTTCAGGAAGGTGGGCCGCCCGAGCCCACCACCTGTCTTCGGTCAGGTTGTCCAGCACCAGCCCGTGGCCCCCCATCGGAGATGCTCTGGGGTGGGGAATGGCAGAGGAGGTGGGGCGACCTCTCCAGGGAAGCAACCCGGCAGCCCACATGAGCCCAGCCTCCACTCTGACGGGGAGAGACCTGTGGCACCTCCAGGGAGCCCTGCCAGGCCAGAGGGGGGCTCCCTTGGCTTGGCCAGGAGCCTGAGCATCTGCTGCACTCAGAGGGAGCCCCGGGTGGGCTCCGCAGAAGCTACAAATCCGCAGTGCTGACCACATGGTGAGCCTCACCGCCAGGGGGACCAGACAGGCCCTTGCCTGTGGCCTTGGAACACTTGCCGTCACCCAGATCCCCACATTTCGGCGTCCACCCCCCCCGCCCCTTGCAAATACCCACCCCACCCCCCAGGTCCAAGAGCGGCAACAGCACCCCCCACGCTCCCGGGAGCGGCCCTGTGCTCGGTGCTGCCGGCCACATCCACCTAAAGCCCAGGACAACCCTCGCGGAGAGGAGAAACTGAAGCTCAGGCTCAGCCACTTCCCGTGAGCCACCCAGCTTTCGACGGCAGTGGGCTCACCCTCGTGAGCACCGCACCACGCGGGCTCCCGGTTGCCCCATCTGTCACCTCTCTGGAAGGCCCTCCCCCTCTGGATGCAAACTCTGCCCACCTGCCTTGTTCCAAACCTTCCTGGAGACCCGTGTCCTCCGGAAAGCCTTTCTAGACAGATGCCCGGCAGCGTGAGATGTGCCCCCACCTTCCCAGCCCAGGTCTGACACTCGGCCCGGCCCGGAAGCCCATGACAGAGGGGCTTCTGCTACCCCGCACGCGCATGGCGGCTCTCCTCCCCACACCGAAGCCGTGGGTGTGCCCAGTCCCGTGTTCTGGACACAGAGTACCAGGCCACTGTCCCCTCATCGCTGCAGAACAGGCACCAGCCGAATCGCCCAGGCCCGGCTCCTCCAGTCCAGCCGAGTGAACTCAACGCCCACGGCTCCCGCCTCCTGCCCCAAAGGTGCCAACGACAGGGAGCTGGTACTCACGAGGGGCCTTGCGTCTGGCTGAAAAGCAGGAGGCATCACCCAAGAGGCCCACTGGCATTAATCAGGGACAGGTCTGTACCCACCACCAAGCAACAGGCCTTGTCCTTCTGGGAGGAAAGGGGCACCTGCGTCCAGCAGGCGAGGGAGCCCCTGTCCCAGAGGTGTCTGGGCTCCCAGATGAGCGGGCTTGTCCGCCTGGTCCCTTCCCCCCTCACCCCACCAGGAGACCCACTCCCTGCCCCCACCCCCCAGCCCCACCGGCCTGCTCTCTGGGGCCCGGAGCTCCAGGACCCCTCTAGGAGGGTCCTCCAAAGAGACAGCAGAGGGTCTCGAAAGGCAGGCGCAATCTGTACGTGACAGATTCTGCAGGACCGGAGCGCCGAGGTTCCGGGCCAGACTGCGTTTGCACAAACATCCAGGACTTTCAGGATTCTTTCCCCCCATGCGACTACGGTTCCAGCAGACAGCGCTGAGGAAGGCGGGCAGCAGCTGGCCCCTGCAAGGGCTTTGTTACACAAAGACCAGAGTTGTAATAGCGTTCACGAGAACAGATCTGGCCTGCTCTCACCCAAGAACATGCCGCCCAACGGCTCCGTGCCTCCACCGACCCAGGGTGAGATCGGGGAAGGAGTCATCCCCCCGGGCCCATCTTCCCGGGGGGCGGGAGGGATCAAAACTCTCTAAAAAAAAAAAAAAAAATCACATGAGCAAAATACAAAACTCTCTTCTTGCTCCTACATGGGGGTTCTCCACAGAGCCCCAAGGTCGTCCTGCAAGGGAAGGCCAAGGCCCGTGTGGGACGTTCACGCCCATGAAGACCACTGCCACCCTCTCAGTGCCCGGGGGAGAAGTGAACCCGACAGACATGTCCATGAGAGAGGGCAAGCTGAGTCCCCATGCCTCCTCGACAACGTGACAGAGTCAAAACAAGAAGGCTGCTCCCCAGGGCAGGGGACAGATGTGCCCGGGACGTGGGGCATCAGCAGATCCACACACCCCACACACATCCACCTGGGGTGGCTTCCTGTCGGCCCTGCAGGGGCACGCTGCTCCAGCCTGGACACCCACCCTGCACCCCACCCCAGGTGCCTTCCCCTCTGCCCTACGGGGCATGCCACCCTGGCTCGGATACTCCCACTAGGCTCCAAACCTCCCAAAGACACCCGACGAGGGCCCTCTGGCTCCCCTGCAGGATTCCAGTCTGCAAGCATTGCAAACCACCCCCAGCAACGCCATGTCTCAGAACTTGCCAGGCTTTGCTGGTGGCCCCTGGGGCTTCTGTTCTTCAGCAATGAGCACGTGTGTTGTGATAGGCCGTGTCCGCGGGCCCCAGAACTCTGGGGGCACAGCAGTAGCTGAGGGGCTGCCAGTCTCCCGCCCAACCCCTCTCGTCCTACCTTGCACAAACCCCGAGACACCACGTGGGCGGCCCCACGGACCCAGACCAGAACTCCTCCAGCTCTGCTCTCACCACTCCGGCTGCCTCCCCAGGACAGTCCCAGCTCCCGGAGGGTACGCCTGGCCTGGCCCTCTGATCCGCTCCAACTGGCCCCTCCTTGTGCCCCATTCTCCAATGGACCAGCTCATTCCAGCCTCCCCCGCTTCTGCCTGCTGCCCGGGACCTGAGTGCTCTCCTCCTCCCTCCTGCAATTGAATTCTGACTTTCGCCCAAGGTCTGCCTCCTCCACTGCGACCTTTCCCTGCCTGGGCCCCGCTGCATTGTATCTGTCACTGCTCCTCTAGGTCGTGCACTGTCCTCCTTCTCTGACTTCGCTGACGGCTCCTTCCCCACCTCCCACCATTCCAGGCCCAGCCCCCAACACCCAAGTGCATTTGGAGTGCCTGGGACACTTAGGGAGGCCATGCCGATCCCTGAGCTCACACACCCTTCCTCCCGAAGCCCGAAGGACTCTAACGTCCGATCCCTCTGCCTTTAGAGCCCTTTCAGCTTGTCAGAGCACACAACAGGATGACCGATACACACAGGGAACCAGGGGTTCCCTAAGAGTGAGAAATCTCCCCCTGGACCCACAGGGCTGCCCACGGTCGCATCAGGACGGTCTCAATGAGGCCATTGTCTCCAACCAAATGAGAGGGTCAAGAAGCCGCCTGGGAGCCAGGGCAGAGGCCTCCAACATCTCCACAAGGGGCCCATCGGGGTCAGGATGGAGTCACACATGGGGACCCGGAGGCAGAGGTGCGAACTGGAACAGCTATAGGACCACACCACCCCCAAATCTCCCCCCGCCCCGCCTCGGGGCTACATGGAATCCTGTCCTGCCCCACACACCCCGCTGCCGGCCCAAGGCTTTCGGGACCGCAAGCCAACCTCACTCCCACAGGCCCCAGGGAGGGTGCACGCGCTGCGCGGGACCTGAAGGGGGCAGCCGTCTCCAGACGGGCTGGTTCTCACCCTTGGACACTTAGGAAAGGCTCCTGAGAGCAACAGTGGGAGTCTCAAAGGAGAGCCATGCTCTGGGCCCGGAAAAGGCGAAACAGAACGAAGGAGATGTAGGGAGACCCCAGTAGGAGCACATGACCCACGTCGGAACAGCAGGGCTTCTGGTCTACACAGCCCTGCAGACCAGAACTCCCCTTGTTCGGTGCTCAGTGCCAGAATCACAAAAGTGCTCCGGCCACTGAGCCAAGAGCAGGCGTGTCCTCTGCATGGGTGTGCCAGCCACTAGACCCCAAACACTCTAGTCTCTCCACACCCCTGCCCAAGCCGGCGCAGGCCCAGCCCAGAATCACAGCTGCTGCGGCGCGGCTTGGGATCCACCCAGAAGTGGCCCACAGAAGCGGCTGACCCCAGGTAGACCATGCATGCTGTAGAGCTCGGGGCACACAGATCCCAGCCCTGGCGCTGCACCCCCGCCCCGACCCCGGGGGTCAGAGGACCTCCTGGCTGGGCCTGGCACCTGGACGTCCGAGACTCCCTCCAGCATAGCCGCCCCAAGGCCGGGCCCACCAGAGGGCTCTGCCCAAGGCTGCCTGGGAGCCCCTCGGAGGGGCGGGGGCTCCAGGTCCCAGCAGAGGCAGGCCCGCCCCTCAGAGTTCCGGCCCCAGAAGTGCAGCGGACTATTGTGTGAGCTTCCCTCCCGGCCGCTTTATTTACTCCCAGGGACGCCAGGACGCAGAGCTACAGGCAGTCACGAGGACGCACCAAGGCGCACACACGCACACAGGCTCAGGGCTGGGAAGCCCGGCGCGCTCGGACGGAAGAGCCCCCCAAGTCCCTGCGCACTCTGTACACCCCGAAGGGGGGAGGGGGCCAAACCGCGCTCCCTACCGGCCCGCAGGCCCCTCCTCCCCCGCGCCGCCCGACTCCAGGAGGCGGAAGGGGGTGCCCCTTGGGCCTGGATGGGGGCCCAAGGGGCGCCCCCCTCTAGACCCCGCCGGCCGGAGCCGGGTCCGCCCGGCGGCCTCCCCGGCCGGAATTCGGCTCGGTCCGGCCCCGAAACGTGTGGGGGAGGGCGGCCGCGCTCTGGGCAGGACGCAGAGGCGGGTGACCGGCTCCCCGCCCCGCCGCAGGGCCGCGGGGGCCCGAGGGCCGACGGGGAGCGCCGCAGGGAGGGGAGCGAGCGACGGCCGCGAGGCAGCCGCGCGCCCCGGCCAGTTCCGCGGGCGCCCCGCGAGCCCTCGGGAGGACTGTCGCCGCTCGGCAAATACAATAAAAGGAAGGAAGCCGGGAGGCGGCGCGGGGGCCGCCAGGGCGCGCGGGCCCCCGAACCGGGTCCTCCACGTAGGCGACGCGGGCGCGGGGCAGGGGCGCGCGGCGGGACGGCGCCCCTTCGGGGGTTCCCGCCCGCCCCTCCGCGCGCCCGCGGCGCGCCCGGCACCCACCTTCGAAGTCCGAAATGATCCCGTCCAGCTGCGCGTTGACCGCGGGGTCGGACATGGTGGCTGGCGGGCGGCGCGGCGCGCGGAGGGCGGCGACGAGGAAGCGCCCCGGCGGCCCGGGCCCTGCGCCCGCGCTCCCGCCGAGCAGAGCTGGCCGCCCGAGCCCCTCGGCCCCCGGGCTCGGCTGAATGAATGGGGGAGGCGGGCGGGCGCCGGGCCTCGGCTCCCCGCGCCCCCGCCCCGCCCCGCCCCCGCCGCCCGGGCGGATCAGGTTCCCGCACCCGGCCCGGCCTCCCCGGCTCGCACTGGCTGCTCCGCCCGCCCGTCAAGGCTGGGGCCCGGCGGGGGGGCCGGGGGGGCGCTGGGGCCCGAGCGGCCGCCGCGGGGACAGGCCGAGTCCTGGGCGCCCGACTCGGCGCCCCGCTCCTCCCCGCCTGGCCCGCGTCCCCGGGACGGCGACCGACGCGGCTCGGCCCCTCCCCCCCGGACGCCCCGCCGCGGCCAGATGTGGGCGGATGTGGGGGGCCGGGCGGCGGCGCGGGGGCGGCGCCAAGGGGGGAAGAGATTCCTCCCCTTCCCTGGGGCGCAGGGTTCCTCCTGCGGGAGGTTTTATTTACGCAGCCAAACAAAGTTCACCGCCGCCGCCGCCGCCTTCCCGCGCTCAGCGCCTGCAAGGGTTAAGCGCCCGAGCTGCCCGGCCGGGGGACCCCCGCCTGTGGGCCCGGAGCCGCGGAGCGAGGGGCGACCGCAGGACTCACATGGTCCCGGGGGGGGGGCGCCCCCCCAGCGACTCCCCATCCCTACCCGTCCACCCCCGGGGTCGCTTGCTGCACCCTCCGAGCCAGGTGACAGAAAAGGTGCCAGCCGGGGGGCGGGGGTGGGGCGTGGGGCAAGGAAGGAGCGCCCCTGCCAGAAGAGCCAGGGAAATGTGCCACCCCCAGCTTCCACAATAAGGGGGGCAGCTTGGTGGCAGAGCGTAAACCTCGGTCTTTCCCCCTGGTAAGGCGACGATATTTCCTAGGATCTGAAGGAAGGAGTTCCATAATGGGAGAAAGGGGGCTCCCCATCTCTGCTGTACCTCAGGCCTGGTCTTGCCCTCCAAGACAGCCGTTTCTACATGTGCGCCTCCAAACACTGAGTAAATTCTGTCACCTACAAGGAAGGCAGGCAGATCCTCCAGGCTGGGGACAACAGGACGGGTTGGAACTTGCGAAGCAAGAGGATGGAGCCCCCAGGCTGGGCCCTCCAAGGCTGGTCCCCACAGCGGAGGGGGCCTCCCTTCCGCTCCTCCTGCTAGTTAGGTGCTGGGCTCCAACCTACTGTCCCCCTCATTATCTTAGACCCAGAACCTCTGCCCGAAGTCAGGCCCAGTGAGAGTCCATGGAAGGGAATATACCCTCCCCGCTGGTGCCCGTCCTCTGCGTGAGGCCTGGGAGTGCCTGAGAGCTGGTCCTGGGTCTCAGGTTGATCACTGCCACTCCCCTCCTAGCCCCCACACCCCTAGTCTGGAAAGATCCCAAATGGGCAGGGGATGATGAGGCCCGACTGCCATCCCAGGTACTCCCCACCTCTTTCTGAGAATACACTGGGTTGGATGGCTTTATCAAGTAGATGAAATTGAGTCCTCTCTTTTTAAGAAAAGCAGTCACTCCCTCCCTCATGCTTTGGATATTTTGAACTATTTTCAACTAAGGGAGTTTGTGGACATGGAACTGAAAAACCACAGACATTTCAGATGTGCACCCACCCTCCTCTGCCTGGGAGCCCGGGTTTCAACAAGGGAGTCACGGCTGCCATGGAGGGCACCCCGATGGCCTTCCCAGCGGCCCTGGCATGTCACATTGGAAAGCCAGCACCTAGGCCTGCCTGACGGCCCTGCCCTCTAGGCCACCTGTCCACCCAGTATTGGGGAGTTTGGTGGTCCACTGCCCCTACGAGGCAGCCTAACTACCCAGGCCCCTGGGAAGATGCTGGTCCACAGCATTATTCTCCAGTGTTTTTATAAAAAGCACCTGGTGAGTGTAGACACACCCATGCGATTGTTCTCCCAGAGAGCGGGCATGGAGTTCCACCAGATTAGCATAGGGTCAGCTTATTGTGCATTCTTCATGTCCATTCACAGTGGAGCTGAACAGACGTGGGCTTATCTCCTCGGGGAGCCCAGCCAGGGTGCACGCCTTGCCAAAATGCTCCCCTGTGGGAACCTAAAGGACAATGGCAGGAGGGAACCGACCTCCACGGCCAGAAAGTGCCGCATGTTGGCATGACTGCACTCTAGAACCCATCCGGTCCATACCCCCACCTTCCGTTTAACCACCGGGGCCATGGCTGCCAGGCCTTGACACCTCCAGGTAAGGAGATTCCCCGTGCGCCCTCCAGAAACCCTACCCAGCGCTTGGCCACACTCCCAGCCAGGAAGTTCGCCCTTGTATCTAACCAACTGCTCTAATTGTACATCATTTATTTCCTCTTTTTTTTTCTGTCTTCAGAGAGATGGGAAACAGCTGGGCACCACCCTTCACATAATAATCACCTTCTCCAAACTCGAAGACAATCCGGCCGCTCCTCGGCCTTCTCTTTCCCCGCTGAAATCGTGCACCCAGCCCTGTCTCAGCCCAGCCTTTGATCACCTCTGATGGCTTCGTCCAGTCTGCAGCATAGGCCTGATCCTGATGGGCAGGTGAGGGGTCCCTAGGCCCCTTCTCAGGGCAGAACAGTCAGGGCGGGGGGGCAGGGGGGGTTAGGACAGGGCAGTCCTGGCAGGGGCGCTGGGCAGGTAAAGTGAGTAGCAGCAGAGAGAGGAAAGCGAGCTTAAATTTGGCAAGAAAAAGAGAACCACAAGGCGTCCGCATTCTGCAGTGGTACCCTCTTCCAAGGCCATGGGGAAGGCAAGACTGTAGGCCTGGCCCAAGGGGAAAGTGTGATTAGAGGGGACACTGGAGGGGCCACCCACCTCCTAGGTTCCCCCATGAGACCTGTGGTGGGTTCTCCAAAAACACACATCCACCCGAACCTCAGAATGGGACCCAATTCGGTATAAGGATCTCTGCAGATGTAATTAAGGTGAGGATCCGGAGATAAGATAACTCTGGATCAGGGTGGCCCCTAAATCCAATGACAAGTGTCCCTGTAAGAGGCCAAAAAGGAGACACAGAGAAGCCATGTGAAGTCAGAGGCAGAGATTGGAGGGATGTGGCCACAAGCCAGAGACACTTGGGACCCCAGAGGCTGGAAGAGAAGAGGAAGGCTTCTTCCCTTGAGCCTTCAGAGGGAGTGAGGCCCTGCTGACACCTTGATTTCGGGCTTCTGGCCTCTAGAACCGCGAGAGAAGACCTTTCTGCTGTGTTAGGCCCCTCGAGTGTGGTCCTTTGTAAGGTGACCCCCAAACGCTCTATAGACCTCGACCCCATCCGCACCTCCCAAAGATGTGTGTGAGCTGCACAATCTGCTGTAGGTAAGGAACGCTGCCCGGCAGGTGGCCGTCCTGAGGGGACCTGGGGGGCTGGGGACACCCCGACGGCAAGCAGCAAGCTTTAATAACACCTGAGGACCAGGGATGGGCAAGAAAGGTCTAATATGAAGTCCAGTTCTAAGCCTTTCTGGGAATGGGAAGGAGCAGGCCTGGACAGAAGCCCCACAGGTCAGGCCCTGGTGGGATGAGCCTTGGGAAAGAGAGGGAGGGAGGAAGTCAATGGGCGGAAACAGCCATGTGGCTCAACCTCGGTATCCATGACCGGGGCCCCATGTGGGGACTGGGGAACAGAGGGAGGACAGTGGCTCTTTGCCCGGCTGCCCTAGGCCTTTGGACAGGACAGTCTGTTGAGTGGACCATCTGTTTCCTCAAAGACCAGGATAGGCACCCATGGTCTTGGCCCTGCCCAGGCCTGGCGCACAGTAGGGCCTCCCTGAGCTCCAGAGCCTTGGATCCGTCAGCTGCCCGACCTTCCACAGCCCCCAAGCTCCCTCAGTCCGCCATCTTTGTAAATGGTCCCTCCATCCACCGATACTTGGTTCAGGCCAAGTATCTAGGCATCACCCTTGGGTCCCCTGTTTCCCTCACCCCCACATCCAGGCCATCAGTGAGTTTCCACCTCCAAAATATCTACGGGTCGGGCTGCTTCTGACCTCAAGTGCCCCCCACTCAGGTCCAAGGCCCCCCCTCCAGTGGTACATGCTGCCTAATGTTTAACAACCGGCATTCTGGGGGTTAAAAAAAAAAAAAAACCCACCTGATTATTCTGTAGCATTTGCCCATTTCTGTGGTGTAAATACCCTCACCCTGGCCAATTTTGAGCTAGCAATGTGACACCATCGAAGGCCCAGCAGGGAAGCTCCGGGAAGGAACCGTCACCGTGTAGCATTTCTATCATGCAGGTAGGACAAGCGATGCTGAGCTCCAACACACAGAGAATATACTAAAATGTACTGAAAGACTTAGGAAGTGTGAGTTCTGTGTATTCATTACCTTTGTTTGTAATGTCATCACTTGTAATTTGTATTATGTAAATCTAACAGATAACTTCGTTTTATAATATGATTTGTTTCTAATAGGGCAATGCACTTTTTATTGTGCTAAAAACACGCATAACATAAAATTTATCACTTTAACCACTTCTAAGGGTACAGCAAAATGGCATCAGGCGCACTCACGCCGTTGGGCACCCATCAGTCCCGACCGTTCCCAGGACTGTTGCCGTCCTCCCAAACTGAAGCTCCTATTTCCATCAAACAGGAGTCCCTGTGTCCCCCTCTGCTCCCACGGCCCACGGCAGTCACCACTCTACTTTCTGTCTCTGTGACTTTGGCTGCTCTAGGGAACCTCACGCAAGTGAAATCATAGTGTTTGTCCTTTTGTGCCTGGCTTAGTTCACTGCGCATAATGGCCTCAAGGTTCATCCATGTGGTCGCGGGTGTCAGGATTTCCTTCCTTTTTAAGGCCGCTCTTCTATTGTACATACACACCACATTTTGTTTATCCGTGCATCCGTCGATGGACACTTGGGTTGCTTCCATTTTTGGAAGCTGTTGTGCTGTTGTGAATGATGCTGCTAGGAACCTGGGTGTGCGCATGTCTCTTTGAGTCCCGCGTTCATGCCTTTGGGCATTTACCCAGAAGTGACCCTGCTGGATCATATGGTAATTCCATGGTACTTCATTTTAAACAATAATTTATGTATAATTTATTTTGTATTTTATATACATTCCACAAAATATTAATTATATTTTTTATGTACTAGGTGATTAAATTTCTAATAATGGTTGTGTTTAACAACCGGCTCACAAAGTACCTCCGAATTGAACAACTGGTCGCTCCACGCCCCCCTCTCCCTCCTGCATTCCTGCAAAGCTTCCTCACCGAGGTGCCTGCTTCTACTCTCACTCCCCTCCATCCAGATCTCAGTGAAGCTTAAAGATCAGATTATGTCACCTCTGGTGGCCCCGTTCACACTTAGAATCAAGTGCAAACTCCTTACCTTGGCTGCCAAGGCCCCACATGCCCAGGCCCCTGTCCACCTGGTCTACTCACTGGCCCACTTCTTCACACTGCCTTCTGCCTCAGGACATTTGCCTCAGCTGTTCCCTCTGCCTGGGCTGCATCCCCAAGGTGTCCCCCCTGCTGGCTCCCTGTCTGTCATTTCTGTCTTAAATATCAGAGCGACCATCCCAGGGGCCCCAGGAGACCCCTTGAGACAGTTGCTTCCTCGCCTCCAGGCACACAAGGAGGACTCCCCAAGAACCTGCCAGATCCCTGTTGCAATGACAAAGTTCAGTTTCCTTCGCAGGATGGCCGGGTCACGGTGGCTCCTGACAGGGAATCAGCCCATGGGGGCGGCGGGGGGACATTCAGAACTCACACGGACTCCCTGCATGCCCACCAGCCACCACGCAGACCTGCCCCAGCCCCAGCATTCAGGATGACAAGCAGGGCACCATCTGCACCCAGACCAAAGTGCCAGGACCCCGTCTCCCTTTATATGGCCCTGTGACACCGCTGGAGTCCGACCACCGAGTCTCCCAGGCTGCCAGATTGTGAATCTTCCCGTGAAGCCTGTCTTTGGGTACAGCTGACATTTAATCAGTGTGTAGGCCACAGAACACCCTTACACCATCTGCCTGGCTGCTTAAATGCAACCATAAGGTTTCACTTCAAAGGGGAATGCCGTTTTCTTAGCACATGATTAATCTGTTCCCCAGACTCCCCAGCTATCGCCCCAGCCTGCTTTGTTCAGAAAATTTACAGCAAACTCTGACCACAGCAGCCCGGGCCTTATCTCTGAGGCAGGGAGCTTTTTAAACAAAGTATTACTCTTCTAAACTCATGCTTTCGAGTCACAGAAGGAAGCTGCTGGCAGGCAGGACCCAGGCAAGCGCCCTGCTCCCTGGCTGCAGGCCTCCCGCCCCTGCCCCGCCCCGGACCCCCCAGCCCCGCTGACAGATGCTCAGGACCCCGGCAGCTTGCAGCTCCCGTGGCCTGGCTCTGAGGGGGCCTGCAGCCCTGCCTGGCCCTCCCATTTTCCGTTTCACTTGTAAATTTTCCTGCAGGGGGCGCCTGGGTGGCTCAGTTGGTTAAGCAACTGCCTTCGGCTCAGGTCATGATCCTGGAGTCCCGGGATTGAGTCCCGCATCGGGCTCCCTGCTCGGCAGGGAGTCTGCTTCTCCCTCTGACCCCCCTCCCTCTCATGCTCTCTGTCTCAAATAAATAAATAAAATCTTTAAAAAATAAATAAATAAATAAATTTTCCTGCAGGGACATGAAAGCCAGTGGGACCACCTGAGCCAAGGCAGGGCAGGGGCGGTGGCTGCTAACACGGAGCAGGGGAGGGGCGGGCTGTAGAAGATTGTTCAGAAGCTGTGACCCTCCAAGGTGATTCCTCACCAGCTGAACTCGGGGCCTCTGGCACGTCCTGGCAGGTTCAGATGCCTGGGTCCCCACCATGGGCTTGGCGAGTGATCACCCAGCTAGGAAGGGGGAGGAGGAAGGCAACGGCTCATCCTATATCCCTGATGTGTTCCCTCTTCACACAGTTCGTTCCGACCCCAGCCCCCAGAACAGGGCTTTGGAAGGGACTTGAGTCCCCAGCCCGCTGGCCGCCAGCTGAGGCTAGAGGTATAGAGATGGTGTCAGGATTTCCTTCCTGCACCCCAGCTGATGGGGAAAAAACAAACAAAGAAATGCTCTTGCCCTCCTAGGAGCTCCAGAGTCCCACAGGGGCCTCGAAGGAGGGGCCGGCCCGGTACCCAGCCAGCCTCAAAGCAGCAAGTGGTGGTGCCTCACCCCCAGGGCTGCCAGGACACCTGGCCAGGCCACCTACCCGAGAGGACAGGCTGTCCCCTGGGTGTCCTGACCGCCTCGCCTCCTTTCCTGAGCAGGCACCCTGCTCCGAGGGCTCAGAGGCTGGAGGCAGCTCACTACTGCTGCAGTCTGGGGACAAGAGCTGAGTCACCAGCCTTCCCCCAGCTCCACGTCAGCAGGAACAGCAGCATCTGAGCGGGATCCGAGCAGAGAAGAAAGGGCAACAGGCCCTCTGTGGCCGAACTTATTTTTAAAGTCGCCGCAGTGACCGAGGTGATGTTGTCCCCAGGGAGCTGCCTGTCCGCCTGCCCCCTTGGACTCGGGCCACATGCCCTAACAGTGCTCCTGCCCACTGCCCAGGACACAGCCAGCAAGCAGGTGGGAGGAAAGCGGGCTGAGGCTCGGAGTGGCAGGAACGGCAGGGAAGGGGGAACCCCCTTCCCTCTTCACCCTCTCACAAGGGTCTTCGGGGCTTATGGGGCATGCACAGCCCTTGCTGGGATCCCCCTTCAATGCCCACCCCTAAATGCCCATCCACCCTTCCCTTGAACACCTCCAGTGACAGGGAGCTCAGTGCCTATTAATGCTGCTTACTCGGTCTTTGTCCAGTTTGGGCTGTTTAAAAAAGACAGAGCGGTACAGACAGAGCTAGAAAGAGACAGAGTGGGGGAGGGAGGGAGAGAGGGAGAGAATTAAAGTCTGCCTGACTATAGTTTTTGCCCGTGGAAGAAGGTATCAACTCTACTCTTTTCAAGAATAGAAAAGTGAGGGACACCTGGGTGGCTCAGTTGGTTAAGTGTCTGCCTTCGGCTCAGGTCATGATCCCAGGGTCCTGGGATCGAGCCCCTGCATCGGGGTCCCTGCTCAGCGGGAAGTCAGCTTCTTCCTCTCCCCTCCCCATGCTTGTGCTTTCTCTCTCTCTCTCTTTCTCTCATAAATAAATAAAAATCTGACTACAGAAGCTTGCCCAGGAATGCTCAGGGCTTGCTCTGAGGCCTGGAAGAGAACTGGTTCCCCATCAGCTGGCCGCTGTGGGGAAATGTCCCCAGAAACCAGCCAGTGAGCCAGGGCCTCCTAGAAATAGGAGCCAGGGGAGGAGCAAGTATCTCGACCCCCCGGGCTCCGGGCCCCTCCTCAGCCTTCGACCCCAGGACCCCGGGTGCTCAGCACCTCTGAGCAGGGGGCACACCCGGGGTCGGGTGGGAGGAGGGGAGAAGGCTGGGTGCCCCGGCCACTGTCTGTACCAGGCTTCTAGGGGCTCAGCGGGAAGCCACACGTATTTTGGGACAGTCTTGAGCCGGCAGGTCCCCAGCCCCCAGCCTCTCCCTCTCCTCCTCCTCCTCGCTTCCACTGAGCATCTTGGGCCATGCGTCACCTTCTCTATACCTCCACAGAAGGATGGAGAAGAATGAAGAGGAGCCAGCCAGCTCACCCAGAAGATGCTTGAGAGCACGACATCTGGGGACAAAGGGCCCGGCGTCGGTAGCCAAAATGTGGGGGGGGGGCCTCTCCGTGGGTTGGATTCTTCTGCCCGATCCTGCCCACCAGGAACTGAGAAGAGGTTGTGTACCCCCGGATACATCCCTGGGCCCGGCGTGACCCCAGGGGAGGGTGGCCACTGTGCCCCACTGTACCTGGGGTGCTGCCTCTGGGTCTTGGCCCGGAGCCTCGGGAACAGAACACTCTGTGGGAGGGAGGCTGGCTGGGCCCCCTCCCAACAATCTGGTACTGCTTTCCTGGATAATGACATCTCCCCACCGCCACTGCTCCTGGGGCCAGCCGGCAGCCAAGTCAACCTCAATGAACCATTTGTCCCTTGTGTGAAGTGACCTCAGGGATGGGGACGTAATGGGTTTGCTATTAACACACCCCGCCTGGTGCTCTCTTACCCCCACCCCCCCCGCCCCAGCATGAGTCACTCGCCGAGATGACAAGGCTGGGCTGAGGGCCCCGACCAGGGGGATACCAGCTCTGGCCAGGCTGTGAGGAGATAGACCAGTCCCAAGGACAAAGGCTGCCCAGTGCAGAGGCCCGGGGCGGGGGGGGGGGCACCCCCAGAGGCTTCCCCTAGACTGTCTATATCCGGGGGCCCTGAAGCCAACCGAAGGCCCCTGTGTGTCTCTTTGGTTCCTTGGGCATCTGGGCAGCCGTGCCCCTGCCCCCATGGGGACAGACAGTCTTCCGGGAGACTCCTGCAGAGGGGGAGCTGAGGGGGTGAACCAATGTGGAAACTGGCCAGAGGGAAGAGGGACAAGACGGCCCAAGGCCTGAGGGCCAGCGGCCCCCCAGTACCTCTGGGATGGCGCCAAGTCAGAGACAGGTTTGGGGTGTCACTGTCTTTCATTAGTACTAAACACTCGGGCTCCCTCACACGCGTGGCCCCCAAGCTGGCCTCCCTGCCCAGGGTGTCCGCTCCTCCCAGCCTAACTGAGAGCTGCTGGTGGGACACTCTTTCCAGAATGCACTTCTGACCTTCACCTGCTGAAGATGGTGAGAGCCTAGCAGGGCCAGGCCCTCTGTCTCCATGCCCTCCGCTCCCGCCCAGCTGCTCCTAGTTCCCTGACAAGCCAGTGTCACACCTCTGTGCCTGTCCTCTTCTGTCCCCTCTGCGTGGTAGACCCCTGCCACCCTCCTTGGCTGGTTCATCCTTTTTTTTTTTTTTTTAATCTTTTTAAGTAGGCTCCATGCCCAGGATGGAGCCTAATGTGGGGCTTGAACTCACAACCCTGAGATCATGCCCTGAGCAGAGATCAAGAGTCAAAGGCTTAACCGACTAAGCCACCCAGGCATCCCATGGCCTTCAGGTACTCGGCTCAGATGCCACTTCTCAGAAGCCTCCCAGGAACCCCTGGGTGGAGGGACTCTCTTCCGGACCCTTCTGTGAGTTTTCCCAGTGATCAGGGCAGCCTCTGCCCCGGACGATTCGCTGGAGCAGGAAGCCAGGAATCAGCCTGCAGGGGTGACACTCCTCTCCTGCCACAGGGAAGAACACAGCCAGAGGAAGAAGGAGGCAATGAGCATCCCCTTGTCCATCCCCAGCCGTCCTGCCGGCCAGATGGGCTACCTTGTCCTAACAGCTGTTCTCCAGCAGAGAGAAACTTCCCACCTCAGGGACAGGGTGGAGATATGCCAGAGGGAGCCACGTCTACACTGGTCTCAGAGACCATGGAGTCTGGATCTCTGCGGTTTTTTCCATCCACAGGGCCGCAGACCTGGCCCCGGGCCTGCCGCTCCTGCCCAAGTGAGCACATATCTGGAGTGGCACAGCCCCCAGGGCGGGGCGGGCGGGGGTCCGGGGCTCAGCTGAAGCCACAGCACCAGTGGAGAGCAAACCCGCACACAAATCCAAGTGGAGCCTTTGGTACCAGGGGCATCATTTTCAAGGAGGTAAGCGCGGACATTCCAGACCAGTGAATCACCAGACGTCAGCACATCTCAACAGGGCCGTGGCCCACCCCACGGCTGGAGAGAAAGAAACAGAAGGAGCCTACGTGGCACATGTGGTCTTCTGGGCCAGCAGGGTGTGCAAGGCCCAGGACTGAGAGGTTCCCACTCGATGGTGAATGATCTAGATCATCTATCTAGGAAGAGTCCAGCATTGTCCAGTCGGGGACCTCAGATCTTCGAACACGGGTCCCCTTTCTGCAGAACCATGTGGCTTCCCTGGTGCCCACCCCATCCAGCCAAGCCTCAGGTGCCCGGGACACGTGCCCGGGACACAACAGCACCATACAACCGCTGTCAATCCCACGGGCCTCCCGAATCTGCCCACTCCCCGCCACGACCTTAGTTCTGAGCGGAGCTGACACTCAGAACGGTGACCCCGAGGCAAAGCAAGGTCTTCAAAAGGAGGGAAGCGCTGTGCGGTGGGACCCCCATTAAAACGAAGAACAGTGCTCAGACCTTCCAGGAAGACTTTGGTTAAGAAAGGAAGAAAGACAGGGCTGACGCAGCAGCGTGCTGGTGAATGTTTAACGGCCCGCCCGGCGGTGGGGAAATGCCTGATTTACCACATTTGCCAACTGCCGTGATGGAAATGGTCCCACCATGGCCAAGTTCAAGCCACCAAGAGGATGTGACTGGACGCAGAGTGGGCACGAGGTGCGCCCACTGCTAGCTGATGCGGTCAGACAGCCGCACCTGATTCGTTTTTGGGGGGGCGGGTGAGACGCCCACGGTGCCCCCTTGCCTCACAAAACAGTGGGGCCGATGGGGTTCGACTGGCAGGCCTAGCCAGTCGCCTGCCCGCGGGGGGGATGCGGGGCAGGTTTCCAGGGCTGCTCAGCGCTCAGGGAGAAAGACAGCTATGATGATCGACCGACGATGTCTGCCCCAGCCTCAGGACAGGTGGCTGGCAGCATGCATGCCAAGACAATTGCCATTCCTGACCTGAAGACATTTGTCTTGCCCCTCAAGCTCAGGGCAAATGTCACCTTCTTGATGAACTGTTTCCCAGTCTCCCCTTTCCCGGGAGTGATCCCTGCCACAGGGCTGGCCACCACTTTGTACTTACCAAGTGTGGCACAGACCCTAGGTGCCCTCCATCATACCTACTCTCCCTTTCTTGCACAGCGACAAAAGTTTCGGCTGGACCTATCGATGCCCATCTAAAGAAGACATTTCCCAGGTGCCCTTGCTGCTAGGAGTGGCCATGTGACTAGGTTCTGGCCAGTGAGAGGGGAGCTGAAGTGTTCAACTTTCAGGGAACTCCTGCCCCTTCCCCTCCCCCAGCGGGAGCATAGATGTGATGGCAGGAGCTGCAGCAACCATCTTATTTCATGAGATGGATGCTGCAGTTGAGGAGGCAGAACAGCAAACCAGCAGCACACCGTGTCCCTGCTGTGCTGGGCCACCACGATTGCTTACACTTGGACGGGGAGGTGGAAAAGAAGTGAATTTCTCTCTTGCGTAAGCCTCTGTGTTTCAGTTTTTGTTACACAGCCAGACAGCTCCCTGATAGACAGAGTGTGTGCCCACCATCCCACCAGTCTGGGAACTCCCTGAAGGCAAGGCAGAGGACTAAGCTTTATGCACTCAGCCCCTGGCAGAGTCTCATACAATCACAGCAAAATGAACAGTCTAGTTCACCCAAGTTTGTTTTGTTTGCTCGTTTGGGTACTTGAAATTGGAAAATAAAGGTCTGAGCTTAACAGAGGACAAACACTACCATAAGGCGGAGGGGACACCAAATAAATACATGCCCAGAGTAGGAGGCTGGGACTGCTCTAGAAAGTTCTGTGTTGACATAGATCTTGAGAGGTCACCAACACGAACAGCTGTGTGCTAGCTAGAACAGAACTGGCCACTTCAGGGACAAAGCATATGACCTTAGAACATCAGTAGGAGCTGAGGCCTGGGCTCCGGGTCGGACTGCTGGGTGCAGACCCAGGGTGGCCATTCACCAGGCAGCAGGATCGCCAGCGAGTTCCTTCACCTTTCTGAGCTGTCATGGATTCCCCCGTCTGTAGGAACGACAATCCCTAGATTGAAGGGATCAGTGACGGTAAGTGTCTGGCATAAAATAGGAACTTGGTTATTGGTAGCTCTCATTACCTATAACATACAGGTGAACCCCGTTTATAGCTGGACCTAGAGAGGCAAAATGGTTTGCCAAGGGCCACACAGCTGTGAATAGCGGAGTCAGGATCGGGACCCAGGCTGCATCCAACTCCATCTACAGTGCTCCTGCTAGGGAAGGAGCAGCCCGGCCGCGTATACGGAGTATGTGGCAATGATTCTGTAGGTAATCAGGATATTTGTGACTTACTTTGCAATGCACCAGAAGTAACAATAAGGTGGATGGAAGGATGGATAAGCAGACAGAGAGGTGATAAAGCAAGCATAATTCGGCATCGGTGGTGGAATCGCAGTGATGAGCACGTGGGTGTGCACCGTAAAATGCTCCCAGCTCTGCTGCATGTTTGACCATTTTCACAGTCCATGGAGGGAGGAGAGAGGTATAGGGAACCACCCCGCTGTTGGAGCAGGGGCAGGCCCCCAAACAGAGCCCATGTTGGAACACAGCCCTGTAAGCGTGGATGCACCTTCTCTCTTCTTCTGAAGACTGTCAGAGGGATACTTATTGACCATGTGCCTTAGGGGTTCAAAGGCCCTTGCTTCTCAGTCCTGACTATCCTCTCCCCACTTGCACCTGGAAGGTTCTCCAGTGGGGGGGGGGGGGGGCGGCGTGCTCGGCATGTGACAGATGCTAAGCAAACGTCAGCCCCTGCCCCACACCTTATCTGCCTGCCCAGAGAGTTCCCCCAGCAGCCTGGCCCAGCCACCCAGCGGACACTTCTGGACTTCTGGCCAACAACTTCTCCAGCTATGCTCCGGTCACCCCGCAAACATCCTAAGTCATAAATAAAGCACTAGCGAATGTCTCAATAGCTTCCCCTCCCATGGCGCCTACCCCTCTCCCCCCAGGGTTCTGTCCTGACGGCCGACCCTTGGTCCAAGAGCCCCTTTCCGGGGTGGTGCCTCCTGAGGCTGCCCCCAGCCCCCAGCAGGCCAAACGCGGACAGAGAAGCAGGCTGAAGACTGCATACAGTCCTGCTCAGTGCCTGGCCAGTGGGAGCCCCCCAAGGTGGGGCAGCCCCTCTCTGTCCTCCAGTCCCCACTTAGAGAACCAGAGAGAGGACAGGAATGGAGGAGGCCACTGCGGGCACCAAACTGTAGTGCTGGTGGTAGTGTATGGGGGAGGGGGGATGGAGGGAGGAGGGGGGAGGAAGGGGGAGGGGGAAGGGAAACAGATGGAGGAGGAGTAACAAGAACAGGAGAAAAACAGGAGGAGGAACAGCGCTTCCCAAGGGTGGGCCGGGTCCCTGCAGCCCACTGCATTTATTACATTTATGATTACTGTGACATTATTACCTGCGCTATCACCTCCTTTAATCCTGGAGAAGCCGCCGAGAGGTAGCTTCTCCATCCCCCCAGTTTCTCCATGGGCGGTAGAGGGGCAAGGAAGGCAGGAGCCTGCCGAGGCCCCAGGGATCAGTGGAGCTGCTGGGACGTGAACTCAGCCTGTCCAACCGTATGGCCCTAAACAGAATCAAGGGCAGCAGGGGCTGTGGCTTTGAGTCCTTGAAGAAGGCTCTAGAAGCCAGGGAGACCAGGCTGGAGGCCAGGCCAGGTGCGTAGTCCGTGTGACGCTCGGGAGAAGCTGTGTGGCACGTGGTGGGTGTTCACGAATCCCTGCGGAGTGGGGGCACTAACGGGGCCAGGATGCTACCCACTTCTGCAGAGCGGAGCTTCACGGGCAGCAAGAGTCCCTGTTTCGCGTGGCATCGCATCTAGGTCTAGGAACGCCCTCACCAGCAGGGAGACGCCACCCACCCGTCATTACTCAAAGATTCAGATGCTGGTTTTCCCCTGAGGATGGATCCTCAGAACCCTGCCACGGGAGGAAGAGGCCGGAGTGCTCCTAAACAGCCCCCCACCCCGCCCCCAGTGTTTGCACGGATCCCGCATCAGCCCTTCACCTTGGCAGGCCCTTCAGATGCCACAGCCACTGGACGAGAGGCAGGGGTCCGCCCATGATGTCACAGGTAGAAGGGGCATGGGACACACGCATGACCCACAACCCACGGTCAGGCTCTTCGCACACAGCCCCGTGACCTAAATGAACAGCCACCACAGCCGGGACACAAGGCAAGACCCCCCGTTGGCCAACGTTCCAGAGCAGAATGTTGGCAGCCGCCCGGGGGCCCTGTGCCGGGGGGCGGGGGCGGGGCGTTTGCCCAGGCTGACATGTGCAGCTCTCCACACACATGTGGCTGACAATCACCCATGCATCCGTGCCAGGAATCTGGCGCACAGCCTGCCAGCAACAGGGCGCTGGTAATCCCCAGCTGCTCTCCTGACGCCACTCGGAGACGCTGTCCAAGGCAGGACGGAGAGGGTCACCATTTTCAAGGTCACATACCCCAAAGGGAGACGCTGGGCCAGGGAACGGAGATAGGCATTCGGGCCAAAGCCATCAGCTCTCAGTCATGCCGGTCATCCGGGGAGGACCCACCCATTCATTCAGGATTTTATTGAGCAACTATTATAATGAGCCGAGCAGCACAGACCATCCAAATCATCAGCTTGTGGAAAAACATCCCGAGCTTTTCCTGGGCCTAATGTCATAGGAAGAACTTGGGCTTTTGGAGTCGCAGGGCCCTCGGCAGAAATCCTGGCTCAGCTAAGTTATCAGCTGGTGGAATCTGGACAAGTTTCTCAGCATCTCTGGGCCTCAGTCTCCTTGTGAAAGAGCAGGTCTCAGCGAGACGATGAGAATGAGTCTGTAGGCAGCAGTGGCCTGGGCTGGGTGGGTGGGTGGCCAGCGCACAGGACTAGGGCGAGTCCTCGTTGGCACATGCGACGACAGGCATCATGCCCGCGCTGCCCTGCGCTCCCAGTGGGAACGTTCACGCGGTGATCTACCCGTGCCCGTCCTTGGGGGCAGGGAAAGGGTAGCAGGAGGCCGCACGTCCCCACAGCTGCTTCTCCCAAAGCTTCCCGGAGGCTCAAGTGTCATTTCCTTCCCGGACAGCTGCTGGGTGCCCAGATCCAGCGGCAAGACTGGCGGCCCCCATAGCCAGCAGAGTGGTGACCGAAGGGGCTGACAGGAGGGGGTCTGAGCCTGACCAGTCACCTCCAGTGAGCCCTCCCTCCGAGCTGGGCAGGGGCTCTGGGGGAAATCCAGTTCCTGGGAGATGGGCCAGACCAGAGGGGTGAGGCTACAGGAATGCCCCTCAGCGTCCGCAACAGAACAAGGCCAGAGTGAGACCCAGACCTGATCAGGGTCCTGGTCAATCTGAGACCCACTTCACGTCTGAAGAGAACAGCCACCATCGAGCACATGTGTGAGCGTGTGTCCGAATGTCTGTGTGTGTGTGTGTGTGCAGGAGGGAGAGAGGCAGGCCTTGGGCAAATCCCTGTACCCCACTATGCCTCTGTTTCTTCATCTATAAAATGGGGATAACATTACCTACCTCCAAGGGTTATCACGAAATGAAAATGTGTTCATATTCATAAAGCGCTTAGAACAGTGCCTGGCACAAGACAAGTGTTATAGGTTTGCTAAATAGGTAAAAAAATAATAATAATAATAAGACACGTGTTATTACGTGCTTAAAACAGAGCATGGCATACGGCAAACATCAATAGCTGGCATTCCTGACTGCTGCCTCAGACCCAGGGGCGCAGCAGATGCGGGGGCCCTGTACCAGGGACCCTCGGCGGGGGATGTGCTCACACGTGCAGGAAGAGGCATGTGTTCATCCACACGTGTGACTATCTGCACACGTTTCCCCAGACCCGTCTGACACGGAGCTTAATTACGTCGTCGGGGCTCAGGCAGGTGGGCCACAGGGCAGAGGCTCCCTTTGCATAAGAACCAGAGGCAGCCAAAGACAAGGGGGGGCGGGGAGAAAGCGCTGTAGGATCAAGCCCAGCCTGATCCCCAGTCGTAAAGACAAAGCAGAATATGTAGGACCTAAGCGGAAGGCACCTCCCTCTTAGGCATGTTCCCCACATCATTACACTTTGAAAGTTAAGTTCTCCTCAAATAAGACACCTGGTCTTGGCAGTAACCTCAGAGGTCCCTTCTACAGCTTTCCTGAACAATCTCCACACATTCCCCACTTGAATACTTCTAGTCATGGGGAACTCACTACTTTGTGAACTGGCCTGCTCCATTGTCAGAAAATCCAGCTTGTGGGCAAAAGGCCTCTTTATGTAACGAGTCAAACTGCACTTCCTGGGACCTGCCCTGCAGGTATCCGGTCATAGGGGTGCGCTTTGGAGGAACTCAGACTAAGTCCTTTCCTCCTTCTATGTGATGACCCTCCAACTATTCAGCACAGTGACTGTAGCTCTTTTCTTTTTCCAGGTAATCTCTACACTCAAGGTGGGGCTCGAACTCATGACCCCAAGATCAAGAGCCACATGCTCTACTGAGCCGGCCAGGCGTCTCTGCAGCTCTTCTCTTTCTGTCCCTCCTGTCCAGACAACCCCACAGCACCCTCCCATCCCCTGCCCTGACTCACTCCAAGCGCCCCCCACAGCATGCGGGTACCCCCCACCCCACACCGGGGCCCTGTCTTGTGCACCCACATCCTCATTCACGACTGAGTCCTGGAGAGGGCCCCTCTGCAGAGAGAACCTATTGTAGGCTGAGCTGTGTTCTCCAAAAAGGCATGTCGAAACCCTAATGAACTGTGAAAGGGATCTTATTTGTAAATAAGGTCTTTGCAGATTTGATGGGAGTTAAGAGGAGGAAATCCTGGATTAGGGGGGGGCCCTAAACCCACAAGCTGGTGTCTCTGTAAGAGAAAGAGATGGCTTTGTGAACACAGAGATGCTCGGGGGGAGACAGCCTTAGGGAGCTGGAGGCAGAGACTGCAGCGGGGAACCTGCCAGCCGCGGAAGGCTGGCGGCCACCGCAGACCAGGGAGAAGCTGGGAGAGGATTCTCGATTCTCCCTCAGGGCCTCCAGAAGGAACCAGCCCTGCCTGAGGACTCCTGGCCTCTGGAACCATGAGGGAAGGAGTGTCTGCTGTGTGAGCCCCGGGTCTGTGGTCATTTGTTAGGACAGCCACAAGACCCGTCCAGGGACTGAGCAAGGATGGCCCAATGGCCGGTGTCCCCTCCATCCTGCGGCCAGAGTCTGCATCCGCTATTCTGTCTCATCCACCAGGTCACGCGGCTGTTCACCCGGAGCTTCGTTGGTCAGCAAGTACGTGCAGATCTTCCCACGCCCCACAGGCAGCGCTGCCCCGTGTTCCCAGAGCACCTGCGGCGGGGGCCCCCTGCCCCACGCACTGTCAGCACCTCATCAGATGCTGGGGTTTGCAGGGTAGGCCTGGACCCCGTATTTTCACAGGCTGCCCAGACAACTGAATCAGCTGCCTGCCCTCAGCCAATGTGGGGAGCCACTGAGTGGGGTTCTGGCCAAGGTTCCTTTCAGTGGCGACCCCATGATCCTGGCCCAGAACTCCAGGAGAAGACCCCACTTGGGGTGGGACCACTCCAGACCTGGGCACAGATGTGCCTCCCGAGGCTCCCAGAGCTTGGGACAGGAGCCACCCAAACAGGCCCTCAGCTGCACTGGACGCCTGGGGCAGGATCTGCTCTTCTGCACATAAACGGGCCCCACCCCCACCCCCACTTTCTGTTCCCCTGAATGTACAGCAACAAAAAGCTTAGTTTTGTGCCAAAGGTGGGGCCTGAAGTTTCCCAGAGTCCGGTTTCCTGCCAGGCCTAGGTACAATCTGTAGGACTGCTCGCCCCTGACTGTGTGTGTGTGCGCGTGCCCGCGTCCACACGTCCCACCTCAGGGCGGGGTGGGGAGCTTCGCAGACATTCCTGCTGGCGGTCAGGAAGATAGTAAGATGGAAAGGACAGCTGTGCACACATGTGCACACACACACTCCCCCCCCCACACACACACACACGCCCCGCAGGGGAAGTCCTTTTCCTTCCTTTCCTTTCACCTCGAAGGATCCCGGGCCTCATGAAACAAGACTGAACTCCAGAAATGTGAGCGAAGCGCCATGCTGGGCATTGCGGAAATCTCCAGCAGGCCTCCTAGGTGTGGTATCTGTCGCTTCTCCTGTCCCCACGCCCACCCCCGTTTCCTCCTCTGGGCTCCTCGAACCCTGGGGCTGCCTGCTCCGACCGCCACCTTTGCACTTGGGTGTGAATCATTTCCTCCGCGCGCACACAGATACACACGCCCCGCGGGAGCACAGACCAGGGAGAGACTGCTTGGGCGGCCCCCAGGAAGGGGCCTCTCTTCCCGCCTCCCGAGGGCCCGAGCAGCAGGGTGCTCGCCCTTCACGGCGTTTCTCTGGCACCCAGAAGACCCCTTCCTGTGCACGGGCTCTAGCCCTCAGCCCACCCCCCCAAAACTTCCTGTGGACCAGCTCCCACCTGCCCACACCCTCCAGAAGTTTCTCTGCAACCCCGTAAGCTGCTTCTGCTCCGTCGACACCCTCCGGGAAAAACGTTTCACCACCAGGAGACCGCGGGTCTCTGGCAGCCACACCTTCTCCAGCGCGGCCTGAGCCCCAGACCAAGTGAGGCAGGGCTGCTGGCGCTCCCAGTCCTCCCCGGCCTAGCAGGTCTGCCCCTGAGCCCCAGAGCCACAGCTGCCCCTTCCGTGAGTGTGTGGTGAAACATCCGTAACACAGAACAATATTCAGGTGTGCGTTTCTGCAGCAGTACGTTCATCCACACCGCTGTGCAACTCTCCACATGACCCATCTCTAGAACTTTCCGTCTTATCAAGCTGAAACTCTGTACCCCTCAGACACTAACTTCCCATTCCCCTCAGCCCAGCTCACCGGCCACTGCCTTCAACGAACGTGCCCACATATCTGCACGGGCCCCTGCTATCAACTCTTTGGGGAAACCCTGCTAGAAGTGGATGTGCTGGAGTGTGTGAGAATTCTAGGTTTAATTTTTTGAGGACCTTCCATGGTGCTTTCCATAGCTGCCAGCAGCCGAGCACGAGGGCTCCGATTTCTCCACATCCTGGCCAACATGTGTTACTCTCTGTTTTTTGGGTAACAGCCATCCTCATGAGTATATTTGCAAAGCCTCTAATGATTAGTGACACTGAGCATCTTTTCCTGGGCTTGCTGGCATCTGTGTGTCTTCTCTGGAGAAAGGGCTATTCCAGTCCTTTGTCAGGTTTTTTTTTTTAATTGGGCTGTTTGGGTTTTTGTTGTTAGATTGTAGGAGTTCTTTATATATTCTAAATATTAATCCCTTATGGATATGTGATTTGCAAATATTTCCCCCCCCATCCCGTGGATTGCCTTTGCCTTCTGTTGAGGTGTCCTTTGAGGCAAAAGTTTTTAATTTTGATGAAATACAACTTATCTGGTTTTTTTTTCTTTTGTTGCCTGTGCTTTTGGTGTCCTAGCCACGAAATTGTTGCCAAACCCAATGTCACAAAGCTTTCCCCTGTGTTTCCTTCTAAAGTAGCTGCCTCTTTATTTGCTGCTCTATATTCCTCAGTCTTGTTTTACGCTTTTAGCTAACCAGCTTTTACCTGTTAATGATTCTTTTTATTACATTTTGCTGTTCAAATTACTCTTGTGGTGTGGTTTCTGTTTCCTGCCTGGGACCTGACTGATACATCAAAGTAAGCAGAAAGAAGGAAGTCATGAAGATAAGGATAGAAATAAAGGAAATGAAAAACAGAAAAAAAAAAATAAAGCCAAAAGTTTGTTCTTTAAAAAGATCTACACACCATTAAAATCATAGCTAGACTAATGAGAGAAAGAAAGAGAGATGGAAAACATAAATTACCAGTATTAGGAATGAAGGGTTATCCCTAAGATCCTATAGGCATTAAAATGATAATAAAGGAAAACTATGAACAACTTTATATGAATAAGTTCAAAAACTTAGATGAAATGGACAGATTCCTTCAAAATACAACTTAGCAAAATTGACACAAGAGGAAGTAAAAACCTTGACTAGCTCTCTCTCCACATCAAATAAATTTAATATATTCAATTAAATATTAAATTCATTTAAATCTTTAATCCAAGTCTTTAATTTGTCATTAAAAAAAAAAACAACTTTCCAAGAAGAAAACTCTAGGGACAGATGGCTTCCTTGCTGATTTCTATCAAACACTTAAGAAAGAAGTAACACGAATTTTATGCAAACTTTTATGAAAAATGGAGAGGAGGATACACTTCTGAATTCAGTTCATGAGGTCGAAAAAACACTGACAAAGGCATTTCCAAAACAAAGTAACTAACCAAAAAAAAACACCACACCAATAATATCCTTCATGGATCTATATAAAAAATCCCTTACAAAAAACCAGGCAAATCAAATCCAGCAATGTATGAAAAGGATTACATATCATAACCAAGTGGGGCTTTTTCCAGGAATGCAAGCTTGGTTTAATATTCAAAAATCAATCATTGTAACTCACGCTACTAGTAGAACAGAGGAGAAAATAATGATCATTTCAGTAGGTACAAAAAGAGTATTTATCGAAGTCAACATCCATTCATGTTAAAAACTGCAGCAAATTAGGGAGAGAACAGAATCTCCTCAGTCTGACGAAGAGCATATTCGGAAAATCGATAGTTAACATCCTAAGTTCCAGCACAAGACGAAGATGCCTACTCATTTCTATTCAATATGGTCCTGGCAGTTCTAGCTAGTGTAATAAGGCAAGAAAAAACAATTAAAGGAATCAAGATCAGGAAGAAAGAAGTAAAACAAGTACTAGGATAAAAAAGGACTTTGACAAGGTCACAGGATATAAAATTTATATGCAAAAATCAAGGGCATTTTATATACCAGCAACAAACAACTGGAAATGAAATTTAAAATATATGCTCAATTTATAACAGCACCAAAAAATAAAATAGTTAGAAATAAATTTAACGGGTGCCTGGGTGGCTCAGTGGGTTAAGCAACTGCCTTCGGCTCAGGTCATGATCCTGGAGTCCCGGGATCGAGTCCCACATTGGGCTCCCTGCTCAGCGGGGAGTCTGCTTCTCCCTCTGACCTTCCTCCTTCTCATGCTCTCTGTCTCTCATTCTCTCTCTCAAATAAATAAATAAAATCTTTAAAAAAAAAAAAGAAAGAAAGAAATTTAACAACTGACATGAAGATCTTTTCACTGACAACTGATTGAAGAAAAAGGTCTTTAAAAATGGAGACCTACCATGTTTATAAGATTAGAAGAGTCGATGTCATTAAAATGTCAATTCTCCCTAAATTGACCTATAGATTCAATGCAATCTCAAAATTCACCCAGCATTTTTATAGACGTTGACTCTCTACTTCTAAAATTTATAAGGAAATTATAAAAGTGTTCTTGAAAAGACCAAGAACATCTAGGGGCACCTGGCAGACTCAGTCGGTAGAACGTACAACTCTTGATCTCTGGGTCGTGAGTTCAAGCCCCATGTTGGGTGTAGAGATTACTTAAAAATAAAATCCTAAAAAATTTTAAAAAGAACATCTAAAGCAGTGGTTTGGATATATTGGGAGAGCTTATTTCAAGGCTTATTATGAAGCCACATTAATCAAGACAGGGTGGTCTTGGCCAAAGAATAGACAAAATATGAATACAACATGATAGACTCTGGAAATAGAACCACATATACAAAATCAATTGATTTTTTTTTTGAAGATTTTATTTATTTATTTGACAGAGAGAGAGAGAGAGAGCACAAGAAGGGGGAGTGGTAGGCAGAGGGAGAGGGAGAAGCAGGCCTCCCGCTGAGCAGGGAGCCTGATGTGGGGCTCGATCCCAGGACTTTGGGATCATGACCTGAGTCAAAGTCAGATGCTTAACTAACTGAGCCACCCAGGTGCCCCATCAAAGTAAATTGATTTTCAACAAAGGTGCCAAGGTACTCCAATGTCTTTTCAACAAATGGTGTTAGAACAACCGGGTATACATACTGAAAAAACAAACCAGCAAGCAAAACCCAACATGATGAACCTTAACCCTCTACCTCATACCATACACAAAAGATGATTTCTAAACCTAACATTAAAGCTATAACCATAAAGCTTCTGGAAGAAAACACTGAAAATATCTTTGCCACTTGGGAGCAGGCAAAGCCTTCTTATAAAGAACACAGAAAGCAGTAACCACAAAGAAAGGAATTTGTTACGTTAGATTTCATCAAAATTAAAATTACAAACTTTTGCTCGTCGAAAGATATCATTAAGAAATGAATATGTAAGCCACAGAGCAGGAAAAAACATATTTGCAATACACATATCTGACAAAAGACCAGTATCCAGAAAGAATAAAAGTCAAGCAACCCACTTTTATTTTTATTTTTTTAAAAGATTTTATGGGGGCGCCTGGGTGGCTCAGTTGGTTAAGCGACTGCCTTCGGCTCAAGTCATGATCCTGGAGTCCCTGGATCGAGTCCCTGGATCGAGTCCCGCATCGGGCTCCCTGCTCGGCAGGGAGTCTGCTTCGTCCTCTGACCCTATCCCCTCTCATGTGTTCTCTCTCTCTCATTCTCTCTCTCTCAAATAAATAAATAAAATCTTTAAAAAAAAAAAGATTTTATGTATTTAGGGGCACCTGGGTGGCTCAGTTGTTAAGCATCTGCCTTTGGCTCAGGTCACGATCCCAGGGTCCTGGGATCGAGCCCCGCACTGGGCTCCCTGCTCCGCGGGAAGCCTGCTTCTCCTTCTCCCACTCCCCCTGCTTGTGTTCCCTCTCTCGCTGTGTCTCTCTGTCAAATAAATAAATAAATAAAAATCTTTAAAAAAAAAGATTTTATGTATTTAATTGCGAGAGAGAGGGGAGAGGGGAGAAAGAGAGAGCAGCAGAGGGAGAGGGAGAAGCAGGCTCCCCAGTGAGCAAAAAGCCCAATGTGGGGCTCGATCCCAGGACCCTGGGCTCATGACCTGAGCTGAAAGCAGATGCTTCACTGACTGAGCCACCCAGGCCATCCCCAAGCAACCCACTTTTAAAATGGGCAATAGATTTGAAAAGACCCTTCGCAAAGGAAAAATAGATGAGTCCGCAGTAAGCACATGAAAATGTGCTCAACAGCATTAGTCATCAGGAAAATGCAAATTAAAACCCTAATGAGATACCACTACACACCCAGCAGAAGGATGGAATTGTAAAGAAGGACAGCACCAAATGTTGGCGAGGACGTGGAGCAACGGGAACTCTCCTATATGGCTGGTGGGCGTGTAAAATGGTACAGCCACTTTAGGAAAAGATCTGGCAGTTTCCTGTAAAACTAAACTCATACCTACCTACCCTCTGGTCCAATAATTCTACTTGGTGTTTACACAAGACAAATGGAAGCATACGCACACACAAACACACAGAAGTTGTATAAGAAAGCTCATAGCAGGAGTGCTCAGCTGGCTCAGTGCACGGAGCATGCGATTCCTAATCTTGGGGTCGTGAGTTTGAGCCCCACGTTGGGGGTTGAGATGACTTAAAATAAAACAATCTTAAAAAAAAAAAAAAAAAGCAAGCAAGCAAGCAAGCTCATAGCAGCTTTATTCATAAGAGTCTCACCCTGGAAACATGCAATGAACACCACTCAGCAATCATGGGACTACTAGTGATGGCAGAAACATAGATAGATCTAAAAAAAACACAAACTGGCAAAATTAATCAATAGTGGAAAAGAACAGAATTTTGGCAGCCCCCAGGCAGGTGGAGGCAGAGACTGACTGGCAAGGAGCATGGATGGTGATGCTCCGTATCCTGATAGGAGTTCAGATGCACAGTGTAAGTCTACGCCCAAACTCAGAGTGCTACACTTAAGATCTGGGAGTTTCGTGGCACATAAATTTTACCAAAAGAAAGAAAAAGAACCATAAACAAATACTGGACTCTAGCTAGTGAGATGCAAGCTGAAATATTTGTAGGGTAATGTGTATGGATATCAGCAACTTATTCTGAAATGGATCCCTCCAAATCCCATGGATTGTTGGCAGATGGAGGGAGGGACGTGGGTTGAAGCCAACAGAGCATAACGTACGTTGCAGAGTCTCGGTGGTGGACGTGGGGAGGGGGGGTTGGCGCTAGAATTCTTTCATCTTTCCTGTGTGTTTGAAATGTTTCATAGTAAAAAGTTGGAAAAATTTTAAAGAGACTGAGACATATCAACCACAAATAGGAAGAAGAAGGATGTAGCCGGAGCCCCCTCCCCCAAAGCAGGAAGCCCCCTGGTTTCGGGGGAGTCCTTGCTCCCGCGCCGGTGCCTTCCCATCCTCGCCATGATTCCCGCTCTCTCCACCCGCCACTTCCCACCAGTAGCGAGCAGCCCCGGGAAGTGGAGATAACACCGGGCAGGCAGCCTGTTCCCGCAAATTCGGTGAGCCGGAGATGGGCAGGGGCTGTCTCTCGAGGGCCTGCACTGCCACCTGCTGGGGGAAAGGCTTTCTGCAATCCGTCTCCCTTCGGGTTTGCGGCCTCCTCCCTCCCCAGGCCTCACCCTGCCCCTCACTGAAGTAAGGGGGGGCACCCAGGCCTGGGTGATGCATGTTTCCAGAACCCAGGCCCCTCTGTCCACTCCTCCCCAGAGAGGTGCGAGCTGGGGTGGCGGGCCCTGCAGGGCGTTCCCTAGAGTACCCCCCCAACCCTTAAACACACAGCACAGAGGCACAGCCCAAGCCCCCAGCCCACCGTCACCCCCAGCCCCATCCCTCTCCCTTGCACTTGGCGCCATCGGGACCAGGACACGCTGAAGATGCTGGAGCTTGGAAACATGCTGACATCCACCATCCCAAAGCTTATTATCAGATAACATCCTGTGACATCTCACCCAGCCCCACGGTCCAGAGCCCTGCATCCTTGAGTCGAAATGCCACCTGGAGAGGCCCCCTGGCCCCTGGTGGGCGGGCCGGGCAGGTTGGGGGGGGCCGCCTGTGTGCACACCAGGGGCAGCAGGGCTAGAGAGGGGTGCAAGTCCGAAGCGAAGCCCGGAAAGGTGAGGTCTCGGGCCTGGGCGAGGCTTCTGTGCTCACCCATCACACCACACCAGGTGGCTGGTGGATGGTCGAGGAGCGCACTAAGTAGCAAGCAGGGCTTGACCGAAACATGCCCTGTGTGGGCCGGGGATGCCCAGGCACCCACTGTCCGCCATCCTGTGAAGGCAGCTCTTGAGTCTTCGTCGCCCCCCCAGCCCTTGCCAGCTGAGTAGAAACGCGGGTGCTGGAGAGGCTGCAGCTCCGTCCGCGCCAGCAGGAGGCGCACTAGCCCCTGGCGGGAATGTGGCATCACACCGGAGCTAACTGCCTGGAGACGCGGGACCTTGCGTGACATGAAGGAGCGAGCCGCCTGTCCCATGCTGCAGTTCCTCTCGAGGCTGCCCGCTCAGGATCACTGTCCCAGGACTCAGGCGGCCTCAGCCTCACCCCACGGTTGGCCAAGCCACAACCGGCATACTCCTAAGAGCCAGCACCCTCCTAGTGGGGACGGCGCAAGCCTCCCTCCAGGGCAGGGCTGGGCGGCAGGTCAGTGCATCTGCGACCTCGGCAACCACCCGGGGTGCCCCCAGCAATCGGAGGCCCTCCCTCTCCCACTGCAAAGAACAACTGCAGCGTCCCCCTTCCCTCCAGGCCTCCCTGCTTCCCCTCCCAGCCCGCCGCAGGTGACTCAGCAGCCGCTGGGCATTCAGGGCCCATGGCTCCCTCCACAGGGCACCCAGCAGGTCTCCCCAGCACAATCTGACCCGGATCCACCCCTCGCCTTGATGATCCAACCTCAGGGCCTTTGCATTTTCTGTTCTCTTTGCCCGAAAGCTCTTCCTTTGGACGCTGGCCTGGTCAGGTCCTTCCGGTTATGCAAGTTTCAGCTCAGTGTCACCTCCTCAGGGAGGGCATCCACTAATTCCCCAACACACACACACACACACACACACACAGGGACATGCGCAGCAGGTAATGATCACATCACCTGTTCTGGGCTCCTTCACAGCCTTCGTCTAGAATCATCTATCAATGTGCTTATTGGCTAGCTGCTTGACATCTAGTTCAGGTGGAGACCCACAGGAACAAGGGTTGTATCCTCCTCGCTCCTATAGGCCGAGAACCTAGGTGAGCACCTGCACATTGCAAGACCTCAAGAAATATGCAAAAAGTGAACGGGAACGGCCTGAGCCTAATGGTGCTGCAAACAGGACCCCCGCTAATGAACGACAGGAGGTGAACTCCAAGCAGAAGACACCCCACAGATTGTTGGCCCTCTGGGGGGGTGGGGTAGGAGAGTGGCAGCAGAGCCCCACGGCCCCGCCATACTCATCTGCTCCCACAGATCCACCCAGCCCCAAAGCATGTAGTTTTTATAGCAAAGTTTCAGGGCTGGTGCCTCTTCACTAATTTCCTAGGGGTGTGTTGCTTTGTTTACTCAGCTTTGCTCAAGTCAGAGTTTCCTCATTAGTTTAAAGAAAAGGGGAAAAAAAGAAAAAAAAGGAAGGAGGATCTGAAGGTCTAAAGGCAGAAGTGCTCTCCACCACGAGCTGAAATGCACGTTGCTATCTGTCTAGAGTTCAAGCTGTGGCCAAGACATTTCTCCAAGCTCAGGCCACTTGTTAGGAGGAAATCTCCCCCGTTTCTCGGTCAGGTCCCACCCTACCCTTTGCCCGGTCACATGCCCAGCCCAAAAGGAGCTGAATCCACAGCCGACCCCGTCAGCAGAATCTGTGTGTGGCTGCTGAAGGCGTGCTGAGTGCTGAGGGCCTCTGGGCAAAGGGGTTTGAGTGGCAGCCTCAGGACAGAAGTTTCTGTCACACAAGAGGGGTGACCAACTCTGAGCAGGAGGCAGAAGAAGCCACGTGGGAGGGCGTGGGTGGAGAGGCTTCCTGAGAAGGAGCATGGAGACAGACCAATGGACACTGAGCCCCACACCCTGCCACAAAGACAGCTAATGTCTCACACAGACTGGGCAGGGAGACCCCAGAGAAGTAGAGGTACCTCCACACGGTGGAACCCAGAACAGCCCAGGCTGGCCTCCACTGTCAGCCCAGAAGGGCCCGGGGGGCGGGCATAGCACACATCCAGCTATGGTCCAGGCCAGAGCTGAGGCTCTGTGGCCAGCCTGGGGCAGGGAAGGATTCAAGGCCTGGCCCAGCCCAGGATTTCCCCACTCCCTGCCACCCAGAGGAGCCAGCCTGGGTGTGAGGAAAGAAAAAGAGCGAATCAGGAACCTTACCTCACCCCATATCCAGAAATTAACTCAAAATGGATCAAAGGTCTCAACGCCAGAGCCGAAACTATACAACTCTTAGGAAAAATCACAGGGGAAAAGCTTTGTGACAATGGGTATGACAGCACATAAACACAGGCAACAGAAGAATGAACAGTAAAATGGGATTTTGTCAAACGTAAAAACTTCTATGCATCAAAGAACACCATCGCTAGCGTGAGAAGGTAATTGACAGAATGCGAGAAAATACTTGCAAATCACGTAGCAGATAAGGGATTAATATGCAGGATATATAAAGAACTCCTACAACCAACAACAACAAAAAAACCCAAAACAACCCACTTAAAAACTTAGCAAAGGACTCAAAGAAACATTTCTCCAAAGACACACAGATGCCAACAAGCCCGGGAGAAGACGCTCACCGTCTCTAAGCATTTAGAGAAATGTACATCAAAACCACAGGGAGACACCACTTCGCACTCACTAGTTTGGCCATTATCCAAAGAAACAAATAAGTAAAAAAAATAGCAACGTCAGTGAGGGGCGGGGGAAATTGGAACCCTTGTGCCCTGCTGGTGGGAATGTGAAATGGTGCAGCCACTGGGCAAGCAAGGACGGGAGCTTCCCAACAAAATTAAACATAGAGTTCCCACCCGATCCAGCAACTCTGCTTCTGCGTATGTACCCAGTATGTCTGAAAGCGGGGACTCGAGCAGATATCTGCACACCCATGTTCATAGCAGTAGTTGTCACAGAAGCCTAAAGGTGGAAACAATGTACATGTCTCTCCAAAGATCAAAGAAGAAACAATGTGGTCTATCCATAGAATGGAACAGTCACTCTGTCTTAAACTAGGAAGGGAACTGACACCTGCTACAACATGGATGGACCGGGAAGAGATTATACGAAGTGAAATAAGCCAGGCACAGACAGATGAATAGTGCATGATTCTACGTCTATGAGGAATAGTCAAACTCACAGACACAGGCAAGTTGGATGGTGGCTGCCAAGGGCAGAGGGGAGGGAGAAAGGAAAGCTGATGTTCTGTAGGGACAGAGTTTCATTCTGGAAGGTAAAGAAGTTCTGCAGATAGATGGACGGTGGCCCAATTCTGTGAACGTACTTATTAAATGCCACCGAACTATATACCCTGAAATTGTTAAAACGGCAATTTGTATGTTATGTGTATTTTACCACGATGTTTAAAAAGAGTTCAGAGTCCGGCACAGAGCTCCGGGCATCCCTGGACCCTGCAGTCAGGACCGGGGAGCTCTGGGCAGGAAGCAGGTCAGTCTCCTGGCTGGCTCTTGGAATCCCAACAAGGTTGAGTTCTCCACACCCCACCAGGCATACGTGACCCAGTGGAAAAGGCTAGTGGCCACACCAAAAGGTCCAGAGTGGGACAACGAGGAATCTGAGACATCCAGGATACATCAGGACTGGAGTGGGCTAAATGGTGATCCCCAAAAAAATGCATGCTCACCTGGAACCTTGAACATGATCCTATTTGGAAATAGGGTATTGTGAGTGTAATTAAGGTAAGGATCTGGAGATTCATCATCCTGGATTATCGGGGGGGTGGGGGGGAAGTCAAGTCCAGTGATGAGTGTCCTCATAAGAGAGAAGCAGCAGAGCTTGGGGACACAGAAGGCTCTGTGACAACAGGCAGAGACTGGGTGATGCTCCTACAGGTCAAGGACCACCGGGGATCACAAGCAGCCCCCAGAAGCCAGGAGAGGGGTACAGAGCCTTAAGAAGGCCTTCGGAAGGAACCAGCCCTGCCAACACCTTGAATTTGTACTTCCAGCCCCCGGAACTCTGAGAGAGTCTGTTGGTGTTGCTTTAGGCCGCTCAGTCTGTGGCACTTGGTTTCAGCACCCCTAAGAGACTGCTCCAGGGACCAAGTCCCTCGCCAGTCAGAGCCAGAAGAGGAAGGGGGCTGGGAAGGCTACTGGCTACTCCTCTGGTCTTGGAGATGAGGGAAATAAAGCCAGAGAGGACAAAGCAGGGCCAGGCAGCTTGTGACCCGCAGTGTCTGTCCAGGACCAGGGTGAGAAATGCCCGGGGGACTCAGAGACAAGCAGGGACAGGTGATGGGTGTCCAGCTCCCTGCCCTCCCCCTGACAGTGGACACCCTGGGAAGAGCAGACCACCAGCTCTTCCCCCCTGCCCCCACCTCCTGGCTGAGTGCTCTGTGCCTCACTGTGTTGGGCAGACACCCAGCCACGGACAGACGTCCAGTGACGGAGCAGCCGGCCCTCCCAGGACCCCACATCGACATCCATGACAGAGCAGAGAGCCTTCCACATTCCCTGCATGCAACTCACCCGCGAGGCCTGTTCCCACCCTCCCCGAGGCCCAGCTGAGCTAAGTAACAGCTCCCCAGTGGAAAGTTCCCTTCTTGGAGATTCTCTCCCTGCTGAAATACAAGCACTTGGAACAAGATAAAACTGCTTAATTTGTAAAAGCCACAAAGCCAGTCCAGAACAAGGAAAAAAACCCGACCCTTGGCTGGAAGGAGCGGCCTTCTGTGTCTCAGCGGCCAGTCACTGCTCCGTGACTCATCCCTGCCCTGCTGACAAGCCCTCCGGCATCTTCCCGGGGCGGTGGGGGGAGAGGGGGAGCCTCCGAGAGGGCTGGGGCTACCCCACCGCCCAGGAGGACCCCAGGCCCCAGAATCACAAACCAGGCAGGAGCCCAGTGCTGCCGAGAGAAGGAGCGAGCAGATGGCAGGGTCCTGCATCTGCCTGCACCTGCCCCAAGCCCCTTTCCCCTCCCCATCAGCTCCTCCTGGACAGCGCCAGGCAGTGGCCGAGAGCCGGCCGGACGCACCTCAAACGCCAGCCCCGTGGGGCACGGGCAGTGGCAGTTCTGTCTGGAAGTGGTCGGGTGGGGCACTGGGCCGGGCAGGACACCCTGGCCCCCAGCCCCACCTCTGCCCAGTATGCGGGTGGGGACTGAGGTAGTTGTCACAATTGCCTTACCGCAAGACAAGCGGAGAAGGAAGGAGCCTTCGGGAGCCCCACAGAGCAGGCTCAGAGGCCCACCAGCAGTGGGGTGCTGCCTTGGGCCACGCCAGTCCAACCCCTTCACATTACAGGCTAGGAAACTGAGGTCCCAGGCCACAGAGGGACAGGATGGCACTCATTTCCCTGGGGGGTGGAAGGGGGGGTGACACTGCTTAGGAGCTGAGTTATAATCAAAGACCAAGGTCAAGATCTGAGCAGGTCTGAGGAACACGTAGGGAAAGGGCTTGAGGATTTCCATTGTCATTCATGTCTGTAACCAGTTTCTAACGAAGCTTTGAAAGAAAGAAGTAATTTTTAGTGACAACACATCCCTATGAGAATTTCATCAATAGTACCAATTTTTCCTCAGGCACATCCTGAGAGAAAGTCCCTTTTTTATCCCTCGCAGGCAGTCCCAGCCGAGGGCGGTGGCACCTAGCGTAGCCGTAAAGGTGCAGAGCTGACCGTTTTCAAAGGCAGTTTGGTTCAGTTCATGAACAGCTGCTGGGGTCTGGCCAGCCCAGAAGGTTCCAAGAGTGTTGTCACTTCCCAAGGGTCTCCTCCCCACTTTGTGTCCTGGCTCTCTGCTCCCCCGGTCACCCATCTGGGCCGTGGTTTGGTCATCTGTGACATGAAGGCTGGACCCACGGCCCCCGAGGCTCTGCAAGCCAGGCTGGTGAAGTGACTGTCCTCCCAAGCCCCGCAGGGACCCTGTCAACACCCCGTGCCAGGCGAGCGCAGGGAACTCTGGCTCCACACCCCTCTACCCCAGCTTGCCCATGTGACTGAGCTCACAGCTTGGTTCTGCGGGTCTGCATGGCTGCCCCTCATCCTGTGGCGGTCCCAGTGGTACACACGTGCACACACACACACACACACACACGGCCGGTCAGCAGCTCTCCTCCCGGGCGCTGCCCCATCAGCCCTGACATCCCATCAGGATCTGATCAGCCCCTGGAGCAGCAGATAAGGAGAAGCCTCAGGACGGGCCACCCTTTCCTCTGGCCTCTTTGGGAGCCCCCCAACACACAGTGGCAAGCAACAGACGAGGGGCTATGGCACCTGTGGGGTGACATTCTGAGGCTTACCAGGACCCAGGGGTCAGCGTGGAGTAGCTGAAGCCCGAGGATGCCCCAGAGCTGCCTGGTGGACCTAGGACGCCTGAGGGGCACACGGTAGGCAGCAGGCGCTGTAATGAAGGGGACTTACTCATGATGTCAGACACTGACCGAGTCACAGCGTGCCACGGCTGGCTGAGGGGCGGGGAGCCTGACCCGGGACAGGGGGCCATCTAACAGGGATGACTCAAGCCAGAGCTGCCTCCTTTCTCTGCAGGGTCAGCGCTTGCACCACCCTGATGGCTCTGTGCCCGCTCTGTGGGGGTCGGCAGTGAGAACGGCCCATCTATGAAATGCTGGACCCCAGGGAGAGCAGGGATGGGTCCAGACCCGCGAGGCCCCTCTGGCCCAAGGACCAGCATCTGCCCTCCCTCCGTGCCCTGATGTGACATCGAGATGCTCTAAACAGTGATTCTGCTCCAGAATCTGAGCAGAGCCCACGTCTGCTAATCTCCCTGGCCTAGAGCGTCCCGCGGTGACCCTGGAAGATTGTCACTCCCCCTCCCTGCTGCAGGGTTCCCAGGTGAGTGAGGACCTGAGTGACACCCCCGCCCTGACCCCGAGGGGGATTCACCTTGGTTAATGCCCCAACCTTCTAGGACCAGCTCTGTCTGCCGTGCGTGGGCACACACACGTTTGCACGTCTCCTCTGAGCACTGGGAGCTCCACCCCTGCAATGAACTCCTGGGAAGGCACCAAAATGCTATTTCAGGGAGGAGACCGGGGCAGCCTTGAAGACGGACTTTGGCTGGCGGCAAAAACACAAACCACACGGTGGACAAACCAACCAACTAGCGGCCCAGATGCCGCCACCCCAGAGCCGGGAGCCGGCCGCCGGTCCCCCCACCCTTTCCCAGAGCGCGGCCCCAACGGTCTCAGCACTCCCAGCGCCTCGAATGCACTGGGGACCGAGTGAGAATAGCGAGGGGAAGGAGAGCAGAGTTTCAATACAAGCCAGACTTCGTGAAGCTTAGCTCTGGGAACACTGTGTCCCACGACCTCAGAACAGTCGAAAGGAAAAGAAATATGTCCACAAAAATGAATAAAAGTGACCCCGGGTGCTTGTTTCCCGAAGCACAGACGCAGCTCTGAGTTAAGGGAGGGGGCAGCGAGTGGCCTACCTGTGATCCGGTCTCTCTCCATTACTACGGATATATTTAGCAGCAGGCGGGAGTCCCGGCGGCGTCCCCCTTTCCAGAGGCGTCCTCCCCTTCTCACCCCCGACGCCCTCCCTCTTTCTGCCTCCTCCTCTTCCAAAAACACTCTTTGTCTGGTCTAATTTCTTCAATCTGTTGCAATCACGAATGCATCCAAATTACCACATTTCCATGTGCTGATCATATGTTTGTGCCCCAAACTGAAGTAGCATTGTCTCTTTGAATCGGGGAGGAGAAGGGACCGAGGCAGAGCCGAGAAGGCGAGGACGGCGGGGCGGGGGCCGGACGTGGGCCGCGAGCCTCCCGAGCCTCCCGCAGCCCCAGGGTCCCGGCCGGACCGCCGTCTGGGCTTTGTGCGCGCAAGGCTCCAGAGGGGCAGCGTGTGGCTTCCGGCGGCCTGCTCTCCACCCCCTCTAGCCCCTCCGCCAGGCCTGCAGCTCCTTTTGAATATCCACTTGGAGAAGCTTAACTTAGCCTCTTGGAAACCAGCTCACAGTCAAATTCCTGGCGACTTCCAACGTCTTTCATTTTCCCCGGCCCGCGACGCGATGCTACGCTTCCTCCGGCTGGAGCGTTTCAAAAGCCTAGTTCCTGCGTGCCTGCCTCGCCTTCCCTGCGCCGCGGGGGCCCTGCAGCCCACCCCGACCCCCGGCTTCGCCCCAAGGAGGCAGGCGGCCACAGAGGGCTCCGGAGCACCTGCCCCGACGAGCCCGGCGGAGCTGCCCCGTGGCTGCCCGGTGTCCTGTCAGCGCCGGCGGTGACACAGTCCACTGGCCGTCCCACCCAGGCCAGTGGGGGGTGAGGGGGCGGCGCGAGGGAGACTTCCTGGAAGGTCCCACTTGCTCATGAGTCAGTGCGTCCCCAGCTGTCCCCGGGGAGGGAGCCTGGCTCCTCAGCATGGTTCCCCACACTCAGCACTTCTCTGGGAGGGGCCCCCCAAGGCCTGGCTAGGGGCTCAGCTGTTTCCCGCTCTTCCCCTGGGGTCCCCCGGGGGGCTGCTCACCTGGCAAACTCAGGGGGGAACCCACCAGCACCTGGTCAGAGTCAGGGGGTTGCCCATGCACATCTGGATGGTGCCGGCAAAGTTCCCATCCCCTCCTGCCTGGGACAGGACCCCAAATGCAGTCTCCTATGTAGCAAGGCTGTCTCCTTGGGGGCGGGGGCACCGAACAGCAACCATCTCCCCACCCACCCCAAAGCAGAGCTTGGAGGACAGCCCCAAAAGCGGCCTGCCTGCTGAGGGAAGGTGGGAGCAGTATCTCAGCCCAAGGAGGTCCCACAGGCTCAATAATGGCCCCCAAAGAGATCACATCGTAATCCCTGTAAATGGGACCTAATTTGGAGAGTCTGTGCAGACGGGGATTAAGTGAAGGATCTTGAGCCTGGATTATCAGGGTGGGCCCTAAATGCCATCACGCGCCTCGTGCCTCGTACAGGAGGGAGGCAGAGAGAGGTCTAGGGTACAGACACAGAGAAAGGGATGTAAAGGCAGAGCAGAGAGAAACTTGACGACCCCGCCTTTGAAGGCTGGATGCAGACCCCAGAAGCAAGAAGAGGCCAGGAAAAGACCCTCTCCTGGAGTCTTGCAGGAGGTGCAGCCCCGAGCACACCTCGATCTCAGACCTCCAGCTCTAGAACCTTGAGAGAATGAGCTTCTGTCATTGCAAGCCACCAAATCTGCGCCCATTTGTTCAGGCCCCCCAGGGAACACAGACCCCCATAAACCAGCGAGCCAGTGTCCCCGTCTAACATTTTCTGGTCATCATATTCCATTCGAAAACATTATGTTCCACCAACCACCAACAACCCTTGAGTTCGAACAATGGCGACCAGGGAGAATTTTTTGGTTTATTCATTCAATCTCTTCCCCGATTTTGAAAAAATATTCCTTACTGGTTTTTCTGATTATAAATGTAATATTTGTTCATTGTATTAAATTTAGAAACGAAAGAGAACATATAAAGAAGAAACCCCTTTAATACCACATGGGACTCTCCGGCACCAATTCCCAGCAGGGCAAGCAGGCCCAGGAAAGCCCCACAGACAGGCACGCTGGTGGGAATTCGGGGTAGGCCAGGCCCCCGGCTGGCGGTGGGGGACACGTCCCCCCTGGCCGCCGCCTCCGGGCGCTGAGCTCACAGACTGTGATTTCATTGCCGTAGTTGGTGCAGCTGAGCACAGCTCTGACCCTCGGTTCTTCCCCGGCATAGTTTGGCTCAATGTCCATTCCCCCACCATGCCTAAAAATCCAAGCATTCTGGCCCAAGCAAGGGATCATTTGAAACCAAAAACCTGGCAGCACCAATTGGCTCCAATGAGGCCCGTGTTAGTCATGAGCCAGCTCAGAGGCCAGGCGCAGAAGTGGGGTGAGGCCAGGCCATGGGAGAAGGGGGCAGCCAACCCCCTAGGGCTCACCGAGGCCCGGTCTAGGCACCAGCACTCTCCCTGCCCCGGCGGGAGGGGGGGGGGGTGGGAAGCAACCTTCCAGGCCAGGCCGGACCTGCATCCCCAAAGTTGGTTCCCCGCGTGGCTCCATCCTCCACTGACATGGCTCTGTGGTTACGTAAAACTAGAAGCCTGCCTTAGATTCCTCCGGCATATTAGCATAGTAAATGCAATGAGTAGTCCCTGTGAGGGGGCTGGCTTCCTTCAACCCAGCACTTCCCAAATTGGACCAACACCTGCCATCTGGGGGAGGCAGGACCCCCCCACGGCCACAGCTTTGGGAAACTGCCCCCGCTCCCGGCCACCCCAGCCAGCCCACGTCCTGGGGTTGGCATCGTTGCCCAACAGCCTCTTCCAGACAGTCCTCAAGATGGTATCTCTGTCCTTCACCCCCCCAAAAGATCTGTACCCACCATCTGCATACTCCCATCGATGTCCCCATCCCCAGCGAGGCGCGTGGTACAGGGCGTGGTACAGGGCGAGGAGGAAGAGCTGGAGGACGGCTTTGTCGTTAAAGACATGGCTCAGGCCCCCTCATGAAGCACAGCTGCAAGCCCCCTGCACCCCGTGGGGAGAGGACACACAGCTAAGAGATGTTCCCGGGGTGCCCCGGACTCCCACCACCAGGCCAGGAGGATGATTCCCATGATGTGGGCAGCAGGGGCCCCAGGACCAACGTGGCCTCGTTCCCGGTGTGCCTTCTGAGGAGGGGCCGTGAGGCGGTGGGGGCAGAGGAGCCCGGCTGAAAGGAGGCTTTCTGAGGCTCTGGGCTCAGGCTTTGGGCCCCCGCCCCCATGCAGATACTCGCGAATCCTCCATAATCAGCTCCACGATACGGGGAACTCTCACTCTAAAAAATGACTTTTCCGTTCATTTCCTGCTCATCCCCAGACTCCACCACTCAAGTCTGCTTCCCTGAGTTAAAAATAAAGGCGCTCCATCCTGACCCCCTCCCGCTGACCCTCCCATAGCCGCCTCGGCTACCGTACCTGCCAGGAGAGTGGGCAGCCCGCCCCAGCCCGGCCGCCGGCAGCCTCCCCGAGCGGGGCGGATTCTGGGCCCGGGCGGCTACATTCCTCTCAGGAACCTTCTCTCCACTCTTTATTGTGCAGCAAGTTTCGGCTGTTCCTAAATAAATACAACCCAGCTCCTCTCTGCCCTGGGGACAGCTGCGGGGTTTACTGGTGCTAACAGCCTGGACCGGCCTGTTGCTCTGGGAGTTCTTCCAGGGCAGTGTGGAAGGGAACCAAGACAATGGCGAGAGGCAGCCCAGACGGGGCCCAATTCCGTCACTAACAGGCCTCACGCTCAGCCATCCACCCTGGGCTGCAGCCCGGCCGGAGCCCAAGGCCCCCGACTGTAAGGGGATAGAGGAGTACGGAGGCCAGGCTCTCAGAAGCGTCTGCCCCAGGGCCCCCTGGTTGAAACTTCTCCCGAGAATACTGGAAACTCCCCTGAAGAGCTGGTGTCTTTCACTTCCTGCCAGGAACCCACTAGGTGCCCAGTAAATGCTCGCTGGAAGAACAGTGAATTTGAAGATCCAGCGTGTAGACTCTCCCGACCAGCACTGCCCACCAGAACGTTCTGCGATGACGTAAACGTTCTCTATCTATCGCCTTCAATATGGCAGCCACGTGTGCCTACTGATGCATGGGTGTGCTTCTCCCAACCCCTCCTCCCCAGAGACACTGCATTCTCCATGAATTTCTTCACCAGAAGACAAAGAGAAAAGCTACTTTCCAGCCAACGCAAAAGAAGGCTGACATTTCTATTTTAAACTCGTTCTTTGGCCGACCATCCCAAGCTTGTCCTATCAAGTTCAATTCAACAGTATGTATGGCCTGCTAGCCATGTGTGGTAAGAACATCCAGCCCTGTGGGCAGGAGGACAAAGAAACCCCTGAGGCCAACCTTGGAGATGGACAGGTTGGGTCACAGTTACCCCGGAGAGACAATGCCTTCAGAGATGAGAAGGCGCAGGGCCCATCCTGGAGCTGTGGGCCCGGGAAGGCGGGAGCGCACAGACCAAGGAGGGAGGACGCGGGAGTGAGAGCCTGGAAGGGGGGACGGGTCAGGCTGGGAAGCGTCATGGACACTGTTGTGTGGCTTACTTTAACTTGTGGGGAAAAGGGAACTAAGGGTTCTTTAAGAGCCCATGATCAGGTCTGTTTCGGATAATCACACGGACGGAGCCTGTGGCCCAGTCCTGGGCACGCAGGCGGGTCTTAGTAAATGCCACCGAAGGCCAATGGGAATAGAGCAGCCTCCGTGGGGAGACGGGGTACAGAGGAGGAGGGACACTGATGCCTGCCCAGGCCCAGGCCACGAGGCAGCCCATCCAAGGGTCATCTGAGGGGAGGGGGAGTTGCTAAGATCTTGTGACCTGCCAACCTGAGGGCGCTGGGGGTGGGGCAAAGGTCAAGGACGATGCTGAGATTTCCTGCTTCCTCAAGCAGGACCTGGGCGGATGGCCAGGCTGAGAGCTGAGAGGAACAAAGGAGGAGCAGGTGTCCATGGGTGCGAGGGGCAGCACCAGCGAGGGGTGCCCGTGGGGGCCCCGGGCAGCCGGACTCTGGCTGTGTCTTCCTTGAGCAGCTCCCCAAGGCCCAGGCACACTCTTTCCCTTTGCCCACACGGCCGTGATGATGGCAGCCGGGCTGTGCGTACAGTTGGGCGTCCTGAGCATGAGGCAGACAGCTCACCGGGCCCAGAGCAAGGAAGGGGTGTGCGAGCCCAGACAGAAGGACTGGGGGGGTGAGGCGGGAGCAACTGCAGGGGATCCCATGGGGCACCTGCATTAAGGGCAGAGACACGGTCCAGACAGCAGTGTTTCAGGGAGATCCTCCTGTGGGGAGAGGGTCGTCCGCCCACACGAGCCCAGGGGGATGGTGCATGGGCTTCCTGGGGCTGCTGTGACAAATCACCACAGAGGAAGAGGCTTAAAACAACGGAAGCTGATTCTCTCCCCGTTCTGGAGGCCAAAGTCCAAAATCAAGGTATTGGCAAGGCCCAGCTTCCTCCAGCGGCTTCGGGAAAACCCTTCCTGCATCTTCTAGCTCTGGGTGCTGGCGTCCCCGGGCTTGTGGCCGCCTCACTCCATCTCTGCCTGTGTCCTCACGTGGCCTGCTCCCCTGCTCCCCTTCTTGTAAGGACTCCCGCCGTCGGACTTAGGGCCACCCTAACTCCAGCAGGATCTCATCTCCAGGTCCTTAACTAATCATGCTTCTAAGACCTATTTCCAAGTCAGGCCACTTTCTGAGGTTCTGGGTGAACATGAATTCCGGGGGGATGTTAGTCAACCCCCTACAGCAGGGATGAGGCCACCCATCTCAGAGGTATTTGAAGGAGGAAAAGCAGGACCCAGAACACACCGGATGTCCGGGCAGAAGGAGAGGCTCTGAGGAGCCCCAGAGGGGACGGTCGGGCAGCCGGCTGGGCCGGCCGCGGGAGGTGAGAAGCTGACCGAGGGGAAATGCTGTGTGAGCTGTGGGAACCAGGGCAAAGGTTGGCCAGAGACAGTGGCCCGGAGGCAGCAGCCCAGAGAGGCTGCCCGAGGCACCGCAAGCGGGTGAGCGTGGGAGAACACACTGGAAGGCCACTTGGGAGGTCTGAGTGTGGGCATCCCCTCAGCCCAGACGATCCGCCTGGGGACACACACGTGTGCACGGGGACACATGAGAACGTTTCCAGCAGCGTCTGTAACAGAGGAAACCTTCCATGGACCTCCAACAACAGGCCAGTGGGTAGGTAACTCTGCCTGCCCACACAGAGAAGCCCTCGCCTACGGTCAAAATAAATGAACAAAGCTACACACACCCCGAGTGGATAAATCTCAAAGTCATCCTGTCGCGTGAAAAAGCAAAGAGCAACTACTGGCCGACTCCCCTTGCACACCCGATGTGACGCTGCCGATCCACAGGACGAGGTGCGTGTCGTCCACAGACACGCAACACAGACGTGCCCGGCAGTGACCGGTTCTGAATTCAAACAGGTGGTCACCCTGGTGGGACGGGCATGGAGAGGGTCACCTGGGGGCTCACAGCGCACCTGGAACACCTTATTTCTCAAGAGGGATGGTGGGTGCATGGCTGGCTTATTTTAGTCTTAACAGGTTTTTTTTATATGTCTACCAATTCCGTTTTTTAAAAAAGGGCAGAAAGTGAGTGAGCTCGTCAAAGGCTTGACCGTGGGTGTGGCCTGAGCTGATGGACTGTGGCTTGTACCAGAATCGGCCATTCCCGGCCTCGTCCCAAACACAGCCTCGTGAAGAATCTGAGCTCATGGAGGATGCGCTGGGATAGTCCCTTGCCCTCTGGGAGCACTGGGGGTCTGGAGTCCCGGACACAGGCGACCGGGCCATGTGCGACAAGAGGTCAGGCTGGGGGGAGGGAAGGAAGGGCGGCGGCTCTAAATGGGGATCCTGCGAGGGTCAGAGGGGCGGGCTGAGAGGCTGGGGTTCCAGGGAAAACCCCGCTGGGACCCCGGTCTTAGCTGCAGGATGGCCGGGATTAGAGGAGCCAGGAAGACAAGGAAAGGGTGTCCCGGGGCAAAGCCCGCACAGGCCCCCACAGAGAGGGTTTCGTGTGTCAGCAGGCGGTCCCAAGCAAAACCCAGATCACCAGCTTGCAGCTCTGGGCTTCGGCAAATTATGCCTTAGGCTTCCAAGCGGAGCCATGGCAGGGGCTGCCAAGTGCTGACGGCACAGAACTGGCTGGTCTGAGCACAGGGAAGCAAGGGCCAGAGGAGACTGTCCCCACGGCCCAGGGCGCCAGTCTCCCGAGACCTCAACCCCCGAGCTCAGCAGCCCGTCCCCAGCCCCAGCACAAGGCAAGACCCCTAGACCCAGCCCGGCTGCTGGAAGGGCAGAGAAGCAGACCAGCTGCAGAGGCAAAGGGCCCCAGAGAAAAGTTCCCCAGAAAGACAGGGGCGGCTGGGCAGTCCAGTGGTTAGTGGCCCGGCGCGGCTGCGGGGGGCGGAGCTCTTGCTTAACCACGGATGTGAATCATTCAGCCCCCCTGGAGACCTCCAGCCGGGCGTCACCCTTCCCTTTCCACACCCGGCCCCATCCTGCACCACAAGGGGCCTCAGACACAGCCGTGGGGACATCCCAGCCTATGCATCCACACGCCCCTAATACTGCCACCCCCACTCCCTGCCAGGCGCTGCCCCTCGGCCACCCCACGAGCCTGGGGGTGCCCAGCCCACGGGCAGGTGACACCTCTGACGGATAGCCCTCAGAGAGGTTTGCAATGGCCCCGGAAGTAGGCTCGGGAACATCTGGGTAAGGAATTCTGGGGTAGCCAGAATGATCCGGGGCTGTCTAATTTCACAGCTGCTAGCTACATGTAGACATTATGTGGAAGTTAATTTAAAATACGTTAATTAAGTCATTCTACGCAAGTGATTGAATGAATAAAATAAACTTAATGTATTCTCAGGTGGTCGAGAGTCACGTGGCCCCTACGGCTGGTGTGGAATATTCCCACCATCACAGAAAGCTCTGCAGGGCAGGGCTTGTCTTGGAGGGAGGATATGGGCTCTAGGGGAGGTGAGTCCCTTCATCCTTCATCTCTGGGCCCCAATGTCCTCTTTGGAAAGAGGCCACCCGCATGGACACACAGAGAAAAAGCAGAGAGAAGAGCTCGGCCAAGACCACCACCGAGAGCCCACTTCTGTGACCTGTTCCCCGCTGCGTGTCTGCTCTGTCGCGGGAGCCCCCTCAGTTCTGCAGGGAGCAGCAGTGGTCCGTGGACTGACTGGCCCTGAGCTGCTCAGGGTCAAAGCCACCCGCCACAGGCCACCTGTCCCTCAGCGCCTCAGCAGGGGCGGCCCTACGGCATCCACATCCACCTCTCCCCTCTGTCCTCTGGCCCGCACACGCGGGCCTGCTCCCTGAGCCAGAGCTGCCTCCCTACAGAGAGCCCCCCCGCCACGAGGCCCACCTCCGGCAGAGCTGTGGTCAGTGGGCCTGAAAGCCACCTGAATCAGAGCCATCAAAGACAGGGCCTCCCTGGGCCGCAGGCGAGGGGCCCCGCTCACCCGAGAAGGCCAGGCGGGACGGAGTGCTGGGCCGGAAGAACAGAGGGGGTCACGGCTGAACAAGCCACTTACCTGGGCCAGTGGGGTCGCCGAGCTTCCGGAGACGGTTGCTGGAGGTCCGTGTGACTCCTAAAGACAGGGGCAGAGGGCAAGGGTCACACGAGGCCGCTAGGGGGTGGTTCACACAGGGCACATCCTCACCTCTGCTCCTGCAATGGGCTCCAGGACCAGAAACCAGTTCCTTGTGGGGCCAGCGGCCCTGGTCTTCCCAGGTGACACGCAGACCCAGCAGCTACCCACAAGGACAGCCACTGCCTTCTGGACACCGGCCAAGCCCTTTGCACACATTTCCCACGTAACTCTCACTACTCCATTTCACAGCTGAATTTCAGTGGGATTGAGTAACTTGCCTGAGGCCACACAGCTACTAGGAGTTGAGCCCAGAATGAACCCAAGTCCCATCAACCTCCAGAATCTGGGCTTGGCCGAGTGTGCCCCCCCCCCACCCCGACTGTCTGCAGGATGGTGAGGGTGCTGTCACCCAGTCAGGCACCTGCCACCCCCTGGGATAATGCACGTCTACCTGTACTGTGAATTGAGATGTCCCTGCACCAGAGTCCCTGACCCAGCCCCCTCTGCTCTGGGCCTGGGCAGAGCCGGGCTGGATTTGGGAGGGTGGAGGATGAGCTGTTCTCTCCCACAGCCCCAGGAGGGAACAAGGACGGAGCCCCAGATTAACACGGCCTCGTGTTGCACGCGCACTCTCCCGGCACACACACCCTTGGACCAGTGCGTGCTCCCAGAGAGGCTTACGGCAGGCAAGTCCCGACTCGAGGGGATTTGCGGAGGTGCTAAGCCAAGCAAACCGGGGCTGCCAGGAAGGGGACCCATGGGAGTGGCAGGGGAGCACGACTGCTGCCAGATCCTGCTGCTTCGGAAGCGGGCTGCCTGGGCAACCAAGCCATCCCTTGAAGCTGTAGGGACACCCCATGCTGGCCAGCAGAGGCCCTCCCCGCAGACAGCAAGATGAGCGGAGAAGGGGCCCCGGGTTAACCCAGAAACCTGCCTGCAGCCTCCACCATCTGACACCCACCCAGAACGCTGGGGTCAGAGGTGCTGACTCCTCTCCTGCAGTCCTCCGGAGAGTCTCTTGGAATATTCATTTATTCCCACATCCATTCCACAAACCCACTCCTAAACTATGGGCAACAGGGAGTGGATGCAGCCAGCGCTGTTCCTAGAGGTTCCAGAGCTCCAAGCAGGGCGACCTGCAGACCTGGCCTCATGCCCGGCTCCCCGGGGACACACATGCTCTCCACGTCTGGAGGAAGCTGGATTTAGCAACAGAATGGGTGCGGTGCATCCTGCAGGGTCTAGCATTGACAGATACCTGCCGCTAAGCCTGAGCCTCTTTCCAGGGCTGGGGAGGACCCCAAGATGTGCCCCAAATGTTGAACCCACACACCACAAAACAACGCCGAGAGATGCACGTGGCAGGAGATTCAAGGGCCTGAAGTGACGAGCGAGGCTTTGAGGAGGCAGGGAGGCCCAAGCTGACCCTGGCAGGAGGCCGGGGGGAATGCTGGCCGTCATGACCACTTCCACGTGCCGAGGCCCTAGGACAGTCACGAGCTCGTGTCCATTCCCCACCCACCCCCACCAGGCAGGTGTCACCACTGCCATTTCAGGGCAGGGAGGCTCAGACGTCCCCAGATGCCAAGTTCTCCTACAGAGCCCCCCACCCCACCCCAGCCACACCAGGTCAACTTGACTGCATTCCCAGGTGCCCAGACATTTGGCCAAACGTGGTTTCTGGGGGTGTGTGTCGTGGGGGAGGGTGTTTCTAGATGAGGTTAGCATTTGAATCGATGGACTAAATGCAGCAAGCCGTCCCCCCAGTGTGGTGGGCATGCACGGAACAAAGCAAGGGAGTATGTTCTCGGCCTGGTCGGGACTGGGACACACACCGGGGTGTCCAGCTTGCGGATGGCAGCCCATAGGCATTCCTCAGCCTCCATAACGACATGAGCCCGTTCCCCCACTGGTCTGTTTCTCTGGCGAACCCCAACTGATACAGTGATCTCACCCAGCAGACACACAAGCATCTGTCCTCGGTGCCCACCTACTCTGACGCACATCGGCTCACGGCTGAGCGATGAACACCTTCCCTCCTCAGACGTCCAACCAGAGCACAGGGATTCCAGGCCGGCCCTGCTGGACAGGGAGCCTGGACCACGGCCTCAGGCCTGTGCGGGCAGCTTCTGCCTTGGACTTCTGAAACGGACAGCTCTCTTAAGACCGGGAGAGGGTGGGCCCGAAATGTCTCTGGTGGGCTGCCCAGGGCAGGGAAGGGCGGGAGGGGACAGGCCCTGCTCCCAAAGCTGCTGAGGCATGAGCGAGGGCATCCCCGGCCTCGGCAGGCCTCCCTTCCACGATGGCTGTGACCTCTCTCCACACCCCTGAATGGGAGCTACACTGCATGTAACAACCCATGCAAATCACCATCTCATCATCACCCCCCAATACACACACATACACGAGCCACTCAGGGGTCCCACTGTCCGGCTAAGAGTGGCATCAGTCAGCCACAGCAGTGCCTGTGAATCCAGCGAGTCCCCAGTATGGAAACCGTACGGGGTGAGGAACAGAGAAGGAATGGGCCCAACATTCCTGTGGATTGACTCGCTTCCGGCTGCGACTCCCCCTGGAGAGAGCTGGACACCCACCCGTGCCCCTATCCTGCTTCCGGCAAAGGTAAAAGGGACGAGGTCCCATTCAGGTTCCACACCCCCGCCCCGGGCATCTGGTTTCCAAGCCCCCTTCTGCTCCCCAAACCCGGGGTGGGGCTGGAGTGGCGGCTAGGAGGAAAACAGCATCTGTCTCGGATTTCTTGGGTGGAGTTTTTGTTTTATTTATGCTGTTTGTTTTTCCGATTTCCCAAAACACGCGGCTGGTGCCAGGCAGCCCCTGGCATGGAGAAGATGCTGGGCATGCTGATTCCCGAGCCCGGGAGGTGGTGGCCCACGGCTCCCGCCTTCGCACAACCTCCCCGCCCAGTGCCGCCCACTCGGCCAGGCCTCCGCCTGGGAGGGACCCACGGCCAAGAGCTACTGGAATCCAAGCTCCTTGGACCTCACTCCTCAGGCCCTGCCTCGAGTCCAGCGAAGAGGGAGCCGGAAAGGCCTCCAAGCCATCTAAGGGCTCAGTTGTTCCAGTTGAGAATTGAGTTATTTTTATGTGATTTTAAAATAAAACATATTCTGAAGGAGAGGAGGCGATTTGAAATTTGGCCATCTGGAGTCATCCCCGACCCAACTGCTGGAGTTCCCGGAGGCCCGGGAGGCGGGAAAGCCGGCAGTCCGAGGCGCAGGGTTCAAATCCAGGGTTCGCCAGGCGCTAGCTGCAGCCCCCACCCCCCCGGGAAATGAGGTCTCCGTTCCAGGGTCGGCTGCCCCATCTGTAGCCCGCAGACAGGGCACGGTGCACGCACACGAGTGACCAAGATTAAACGACACCACGCACTGTGGGCACCTGGCACAGCGCCTCGCACGAAGTAAGCACTCGATAAATTATATAATCATTATCATTAGTAGCATATTAATCATAATCATAATAAGTTTAAAATTATTTTTATGCTTATTATTCACCAGCCACATACGCCAGCCTGAACCCAGGGATCTAGAATTAGGAATTCTCAAAGCTTGGCTGCCCCGAGCTGATGCATTTGAACAAAGTGTAAGTTAGTGTAAGATCCAGAGGGAACAGTCACGCTTGGGGGAACTCAGGATCTGGGTGCTCTCCTAGACCCGGGCACCCCAGAAACTCTGAGGCTGGGTGCAAAGGCCGTTTCATAAGCGGTCACAAACTCCAGACCAGTGACACACACCAGTAAAGTGTACCGGGTCGAGCCCCGAGCCCGCGGGACTGAGGCAGAGGGCAGCAGAGGGCAGAAAGGGGGACTCGCCCCTGGCCGGCGTCTCAAACCGAATGAAATCGCAGCATTCCGGAGCAGGAAAGAAGATGCCAGACCAGGAACGGGGGCTCCTTGGTCCTGGAGAGAAAGGTGGCGATCCCGGGCAGGGCTGGGCCAGGTGGGGATCCCGGGCGGCATTTTCCTGGTAGAAAGGGTGTGCCGGGTGGGGGCACGGAGCCACCGTGGCAGCCCGGGGGCAGAGCCCACCTGCAGGCAGCAAAAACCGGTCCGGGGAAACCGCCCGGCGCCCGTGCTGCCCTCCGCCCCGCGGCCCAGCTGCAGCCCCACCCGGCACAGCAGCCGTGCGGCCAGGGGAGCCCCTCGGCCTGTCTCCTGGGCATCCCCCTGTGCGTGCAACCCCCACAGGGGATGCAGGCAGGGGTGCAGTCGGTGTGAAGGCCCTGTATTTCTTCCTTCCGGCCAAGGTTTTATGATGGGACCCAGTAAATTACAAGTTCAAAATGGTTCAACAGGCACTGAGGCATCTCACTAGACTCTCGAGTTCATCCGTTATTATTAGTTATGATTTTAATGACTGCAACACCATGCACAGCGTCAGAGCCACGTCTCTGCCCAGGATCTGGCGGCTGTGCCCAGCCCCTCTGGGGTCGTGCACAGCCGGGACATCCCGACCCAGGGGGAGGGTGACGCCCCCCCCCACACACACATACACATACATGCACCCGGTTCTGCTCTGTGCCAACAACAAATGAGGTCAGGACAGTACCTTCCTCCAATCAAGAAGTCACCATTTTGCAGGAAGAGACACTATGAAAACTTGCACAAACGTCCATTTTCAATAAAGAACAGAAAAGAATCCATTTTCAATTTTTGTCTTCAAACCCCTGAGTTTGAGTCTCTCAGGAAAGAACAGGGAGGTCGCAGCGACCTTGGCTCGGAGCCACCCGCCCCTCCACCTCCGATCCCAGGATGGGGGTCCCGGGACACACAGTCTTCACCCCTCTTTCTCTACGGCACACGTGCCCACAGAAGCTGGGAAGGGCTTCAGCAAAGTCAAGGGTTGCGGGTGGGAGTGAAGAGTCAAATTCTAGGCTTATCTTGAGAAGAACCTGAGATCAGGAGATAGGCTCCTCCCTCTTCTCCCAGCCTCCGCCTTTGCTGCCCGCAGAAGTGCACGCTATCCAGGGCGCTGGGGAGGTGGGGAGGCCTTCCCGCTCACGTCGCAAGCTCTGACTGCATCTTTGGGCCAGTGTTCACTCTCTCTGAGCCTGAGTTTCTGTATCTACAAGATGCAGACTCATGAAAATATTACTGAGCATCTACCCTGCACCCGGCACCATTCAAGGACTGGGGGATACAACAGTGACCAAAAGTGACCTGGGCTCTCCCGGCGGCCCTCACAGCCTCGTGGGGAGCCAACACGGGGGTCCGGCTCACGGGTCGGGAAGGTGCCAACAGCTTATGCACATGGGGGGCTCTGCTCAGCTCTCACCAGGTAGCCCGGTCTGTCACATGACCATCAGTGCTGACCAAGGTCCCTAGACATCTGGACTCTGGGGTCCCACCCATATAAACTACATTGCCATATGAAATACACTCAGTTGAACCTGAATTTCAGATAAACAACAGATAATCTTTAAGCGTGAGTGTATTCCTCCATTCCTCGCCCCTCCCAGGCTCTCCTTCGAGGGGCAGAAGAGCTGTGGTCCACAGGCCTGCCAACCAGTGGGGGGTTTGGGAGAAGACTGCGAGGTGGGAGACGGGGTAGATCCTTCCCCTCTCTCTGCCTTGGGAGGTTTCTCCAGCAGCAGATCTTGTCTCTGCTGAAAGCTGCAGTTCCGGCGGGGCAGGCCCACCTTTGCCCCACTACCATCAGGTGATCGTGGATTGGGACATGACCTCCTCCCTCTGACCCTCTGACCTGGGAGAGGGGTGGTGGCTTCCTGCGGCTAATCCGTAGGTTGTCTCCAGGAAGCCAAGGAACCTGAAGCTTCAGGGCCCTTGGCTGGCATGAAAAGGGCCCTAACAACACATCCACAGGGTCAAACGTTTTTGTAAAATTTGCAAAACAGAAAACATCTTATACCCAATCAGGTAAAATCACTGTCTATGTCCACTCTGAGTTCCTGCCCATCACACTCCTCCTGTGTAAGGTACGCGGGGGGCGGGGGGGCTGGCATCCGGGGGCTCCCGCCAAGGACAAGTTGGATGGGAAGATATACATACATAGTTTGGACTCAGCTGGGTTGTATCTACATGGCTCACAGGCATGTCTGTGTTTACTTAGGGGCCTGCTGGCCATCCCCAGGTGGCAGTCCAGCAACACTCCTTCCGATGACCACTCCAATCTGTCTGCTGTGCGGAATCAGAAGGGATAAGATGTGAACATGACCTGAGTGCCTGCCAGAAAAATGTGGGCAGTGGCGGGAAAGTGAGATGTAGAATGTGCAGAGCCAGAAACTAGGCCACGGGAAAGTCCACGGAAAATCATTCTGATCGCCAGACACAAAGTTGTAAGCAGAGAATTCACTTCTCTTCCATGGGGAGTCAAAACACAAAGTATCTCTGGTCAGAAATAAATACAAAGTTACAAATGCCCCATACTTTCCTATTTCTTTCTTAAAACAGAAATTATCTTAGAGATAGAATATATCAGAATTCTTGTGTGTGTAGGGCAAAAATTGTGGCAGTACCACAAACTCTGTGTGAAGTCACACCTTTTTTTTTTAAAGGGTAACAAGTTTTTTTTTTTTTAAGATTTTATTTATTTGACAGAGAAAGAGAGAGAGTGCATGCACACAAGCAGGGGGAGCGGCAGGCAGAGGGAGAGGGAGAAGCAGCCTCCCTGCTGAGCAGGGAGCTGATGTGGGGCTCCATCCCAGGACCTTGGGATCATGACCCAAGCCAAAGGCAGATGCTTAACTGACTGAGCCTCCCAGTTGTCCCTAAAAACAAAATCTTTTTAAAAAATAAAATAAAATTTACAATCCGGTGTTATTTCTTTCCTCATTCTAAACAAGGAATCATGTTCATACTTTTTTTAAGAGTTGTATAGACCCCACACAAGGTGGATCTGCCCATGGCTGTTTCTTTCCATCATCCGTATAGCAAAGACCTTACATGGAAGTGCTTCTGTTCCAAGTCCTCGAGTGATTTCTGTGTCCTGGTTAGACATCGAAACACACACCATGAACAAACTGCACATGTGAGAAAGACGAGCAGATTCACAAAGGGCCAGTGGACCCGAGGGAAAATCGAGAAGCCATGAGAAACTGCTGACTACAGCAGAACGGAGCAGGAGGTAGGTGCCCCCGGGATACGTGGAAGGCTTCGCCAGTCTTTGCTTTTATTGATTTTTAATAAAAAAAATTTTTTGTCTATCCTCACATGGCGAGTAGGGGGAACACTGGAGTCTCCTCCTCTTATAGGGACACCAATCCCACCATGGGGGCCCCACCCTCAAGACTGTCTAAACAGAATCACCTCCCAAAGGCCCCCTTCCAAACACCATCCCACTGGGGGTTGGGGCTCCACCATTCGGATCCGGGGCTGATCTTTTAAACAAGTCAGTCCTCGAAACAGATTGATAAGCAGAGCAAATGGCATTTTCGGTTCATCAAGCCTCCTTACAGAATGCTGCAATAAGAACACTCTTCTGGTTTTGGAGGCAATCCCAGGAATGATGGAAAAAAGGAGTCATCATGTACAGTGTTTTATTAAGCTAATTACCTGGAGAAATTTTCAGTATCCAAACAACCCATGTGCCACAGCTGGGAGCACGGCTACTGTAACATCTTCACCTCAGCACAGAACCCTTGATTAGAGGCACGTTCCGCGCCCCCCCCCCCCCGCCCCGCCGCCATCCCAGAAGAGGGTCAGCGTCAGCAGCTAGTAAGAGGATGGTTAAGTCAATCAGGGGACATGCACTCTGCAGAGCCAGTAAAGTGAGAATTCTGCAGTCCATGCATGAGATCTGATTTCAGGTGGAAAGAGCAGAATTAAAATGGTTTCGTAGGGAATGCCTACCTCTGGGAAAATACGTTATATCCTTTTGATAACCAAATGCTGTGCCTATGGCCGAGGGCACACAGAAATCAAAGTTATGACTGATGGGACTGAAGAATTTGCTCTCGCAATTTCCTATTCACATTGGCAATAAGTAATGAACAAAACGAACCACGGGGGGCAGGTGTGGAAAGACAAAAGAGAAAGGAGAGACGCACGGTGTGTATTTTAGAAAGCTTTTCTTTAAGAAAACAAACCCCAAAACTGTATGCAGAGATCTGGCAGCTGGAGCGTCAAGCCCCAGCTAGCAGGAAGGCGCTGCCGTCCAGAATGGCTGGCTCACCAGAGCTGAGGGTCTGCCACGCCTCGGCCCCTCAGCCCCTCACCGCACCGGCCAGGAGGCCTCACGCTGCCGCCGCGGTGTGCCCTGGGAGGTTACGCCACCACCTGTGTCCCCCACAGCGTCTACACTGGCTCACCTCTGTGCAACAACCATCCAACACCTGCCCCTCGACACACACGTGTTTGAACCTGCGGATACAGAGCCAAAGTCACGGTTTTCTTAGCACGTTTTGTGAACTAACCCCCAAATCCCTCTGAGCGGATTAGTCCTTAACAGGCTAGAAGACAACAGGGATTGGATTTAACCCACTTCCAAGTGGCTTGGGTTACAGGAGCATTATTCTCCCACTGGGATCTGATCCTGGCGGGGGGAAACAGGAGCACGGTCCCTGGCACGTCTGTGAGAGCCCCAGGATGCGGGTCAGATGGAGGTGTGGGCCAAGCCCGAGGCCGCCTGCCAGCCTACCTCTGCCTGGCCCCTCCTGGTAACCACGCTCCCCAGGAGCGATCTCCAGCACGGGCAGACGGCCGCTGCCGCCCGCCTTTCAGCTGCTGCCCCAACATGCCTGGCCGGGCCAGGACCGGGGGCCCTGGCTCAGCTCTCAGGGACTCGCACGGCTGTGTGACCAGCCCCTGGCTCCCAGGTGCAGGCCCAGCCACCACCCAGGCGTCACTGCACGTCCCGGAAGCTGCCCCGGGTGAGCCAGAAAGAGGACAGCAGACAACCACCGCCCCCCGCCACCCCCCCATCCTATCTCGGCCCCACTCTGAAACCCCAGGCCAGCAGAAGACCTGACTCTCCAGGGGGCGTCAGCCAGCAGGACGGAGGTCTTCCCAGGCCTCCTCCCCCCACCCGGCACTTTGTGGGGCCCACACCTGCCGCGTGGGGCCTGGAGCCAGCAGCCTTTGGAGGATGACCGGTGACGCGCGTTCCTGCCAGAGAAGGCAGGCAGCCTGGGCTCGAGGGCCACCCTGTGACCCGGATCCTCTTACTCTCCCTGCCACTGCCCCTTTTCCTGTCCTGGAGGCCTGCAGGCAGCCAGCAGTCACGCTCCAGAGAACCAGGTCAGATTCGGCCGGGAACAAAGCTCAGTTGTTAAAGAGCCTCCAAAAGGCCACTGACAGCAAGACGCCTGGGGGCCGCTGTCCCCTCTGCCGGCAGCCGGCAGCCGCTCAATGCCCCCCTTCACGCAGGCTGCAAGGGACCCGGGCCCCGGGCGGGGACAGGGAGATAAGGCAGAGAGAAACCGGGCTGGCAGCAGAGTGCCACACTCGACCTTGGGGACCCAAGGCCAGGCCACCCTTGCTGAGCGTCAATGAGAGCCACCGGGGAGCAGGAAGGACGTGCAGAGCCTGGCACTCGGCAGCGCTCTGGCAATGAGGGACTAAACCCACAGGAGAGTCAAAACAGGCCAGGAAGCTTGGGGAGACAGGCACCCCACAGCTCAGCCCCCGTCCCTCTGGGAGGCTGGGTCCCTCGTGTGCTCTGCACAGGCCTCTCCCACCCACAGACCCCCCCCCCCCCCCGCCACTCCCCAGGCCACGCCTAGAGCTGGGCATTCCAAGATAATAGCTCCAACAGAGAGAGCCAGGAACCCCACAGTCACCTCCCTCCCCACACAGAGGCTCACACCCCTGGGGCCTGGGGCCTCTCTCCAACCTGCCCACCCCCCAAGGCCACCAGCAGGATCCGCCCAGGAACTGGCGCTCCTCGCCCCAGGCTGGGCCCTGCGCTGCTGTGTGCTGAGCCTTCCTTATCAAGCACATCTTAGACAAACTGCACGGCCCACGCAACGCTACCCATGGACAAACAGCAGTGCGGAAACAAGGCCCCACCCCCAGGTCCCGTCCACGTGGGGCAGCCTGGAATGGGCAGGAGAGTCTCACAGCGCTGCCCAAGGGGTTGGGTGGGGGGTGGGGAGAACCTTCTTCCTGCTAGTGGGGTCCCTGGGTCCTCAGGTGAGATGCCCTCTGCTGACACCCTCCTGAGAGCTCTGAGCATGTCTGCCCGGCTCATGGGCTCAAGGCCTCTGCTCCGGAGGGGCAATCCCATGTCCCCTCTGCACCTGTCCTGACTCGAACTGGCTACTTGGAGGGGGTGGATCTCCGGGAAGAAGGTGGGCTACCTCAAACTCAGGTGCATGCCAGTGGACTCTCAGAACCCTCTGGGCTGGCTGGGAAGATGCTGCCGGGCAGGTGCCTGGGAGCTGGGGTGAGCCAGAAGGGCGAGCAGGCCCACCACCCATGCCTGAGCGTGCCTCCCCACCTCTGCAACGGGCCCGCAAGAAGGATGGCCCCAGGTCTCAGGCTCGGCCAGCTTGCTCACGACTGGGGGGCTCCAGGGGTCCACGAGTCCCACGGTCCTGGGCACAAGTCCACGGTGCCACAGACTAACTGCACTTCATAGCTCTTTCTCTCTACCCAGGTCCCCAAATGAGCCAGAGCAAACAGGCTTGGACTCAAGGAGACAAGGGGCAGCGAGGACTGGGTGGGGGGAGGGGCCGGGATAAAGAAGAGGAAGAACCCTGCCTTAGCCCCCTGCCCACGCTCACCGGGCAACCCGGGGTTAGCTCACTGGGGAAGTATTCTCAGAGGTTCCTCTCCCGTCCCATAAGTCAGCTTCTAGGGCACTGGGTGTGAGGAAGGCTGCACTTCCCAGGGGCCAGCCCAGACATAGTCTCTTTCAGGCCATTCCCCTGGGGTCCAGCCTCCTACCCAGGCCTCTGGAGAAGGCTCTTTAACGTCTGATAGGCCAGGTACCCCTTTGGGAATATCCTGAAAGCCACACAGAATCTCAGACTAATTCCCAAGTGCACCCGCAGAACAATCCCCAGCCCCTGCTCCCCGTTTCTGTGGTTTGTGGGCCTTAGGTAAGCGCCTGTGCCCAAGAGGATTCCCAGGGGAGCCAGGGACACTGAAAGGCCAGGTCCCCATGACCCGACGTGCAGTGAGAAGCCCCAAACTCAGACCACCAGAAAACCAGGGGGGTTCAGACCACAGCCGCCTCCAACGCTGAGGGCCTGAGGGAGAAGCCTGGGCCTCACTCCTGGCCTCCGAAGCAGCAGAGGGTGCAGGGAGGACCGGGCATCTTCCCGGCTTCCTGGGAAAGGGGAGGAACATATGGCCTTCTCGGCCTTCCTACAGCTGGTAAGAATGATGAAGACGGTAGCAGCCACCAAGGTACAGGGCAGGGGCTTCCAGGCCTTTATACGCAGGGGCTCATGCAATCCTCACAACCAATCAGCATCAACCCTGTTTAACAAATGAAGTGAGATCAAGTACCCTGTCGCACAGCGAGGAGGTGCCAGCCTAGGACTGGCTTCCAGGAGCCCTGCAGTTGGCCCCTGGGCCACGCTGCCTGTGGACCAGAACAGCAGGTGAGGTGGATCCAGGAAAAGGCTGGAGTGGGCCTTCGCTTTGTTCCCCACCTGGAAAGCCCTTTTTTATTCTCCACCTACTCCCACCTCTCATTTCTCGGGGCCCAGTTCAGTCTTGCCTCCCACTCAAACCTCCCGTCAGGCCTGGGATCCCTCCTTCCAGGGTGTTTGGTAGCATTTGGAGCCTGCAGCTCAGGTCGGGGCGGGTGTCATCCAGCTGGTGTCTCGCCTGCTTCCCGTCTCCCCTGTGAGCATGCAGCAAGGACCCCCGTCGTTTCAGCATCTTTGTCCCCTCGCGGCCCTGGCGGTGGGTGCCCAACGCATGGCGTGTGTTCAATGAATGCGTACAGCCCCAAGACACTTGGGATGCACCCCAAGGCATAGCTTAAAAATGTTCCCCGTTTCAGAGACTCGTGAGTGCTCAAAACCAGCTCTACAGAGGACCCCATTATAAACACTTGATTTCTTTCTGAGCCCATAAATAGGTCCAGAAGCAATGATCCCACTCAGTCCAGGCAGAAAATAGAAGCCTTCTCAGCTGTCCTTGGATTTTCAGCCCTGGGGTGGGGGGTTAACACTGTTTGGGTTCTCCTTAATTTCATAGCATTGATGCTCCCTAGGGGTCAGTCTGACTTCTGCAGAGCACCCCTCTGAACAGGGCGCACCAAGAGAACTGGGACAGGCTCAGAACGAGGCCAAGAGGCCAGCCCGCCCCTGGGCCAGGCCCCTCCAGCCCAATCCCATACAACTGCAACAGAGTGACCCAGCCCGCCTTGGACCACTGCCAGCAGGGGAACAAACTGGAAGTGGTCCAAGCCCTCCCTGCTCCCATCCTCCAGGGCCCCGCCCCGTTAGGTAAACACAGGAGCCATGGAGGCTGCCTTTACAAGAGCTAGTTCCTACTCACCCCATAAACCCTACTTCCATTTATTACACAAAGCTTCATCTTTCTTTTTTTAATTTACCTGGGGGGGAGGGGGAGAAGGCCTGGAGGAGAGGAGCCCAAGCCTGCTTCAGGGGCCCTCTGGCATCCACGGAGGTCTCAAAGGCTCCCCAGGAAAATGCCAAGGACCTATGACCTGGCAGGACCCATATCGCCCCCACTGTCCAGACCCACCAGCAGGAGGTGAAGCACAAGGAGCCTAGGGCGGGAGCCAACCGAGGTCCCTGGGATGCACTGGGCTAGCGATCCAAGGGAGAGGGCCGCACACGGCAGCAATGCCCACAACCATCTCAAGTATTTGGAGCATGCTGGGGAGGAAGGGAGGCCGAGGGCCAAATCCCAGCATATGCCACCTGGAAGCCCCCCCCCCCATTACATCAACGCGCCCACGCTCCCAAGATAGAGCTGTGCCGGGGGTGTCTGAAGGGCCGTGCCGTTTGCAACAAGGAGGTAAAAGTTGAAATTCTAAGCCACTGACCCAGAAGAGTATTTTAAAGGAAGTTCTGAGTAACCCTCTTTGAGACAAGTTATTCTTTATTACTCGTTTCAGTTCCTGAATACGGAAAGCAGGAGACTGAGAAATGGCCCAAAGGCAGGGGGGTGGCCCGAATGGCCTCTTCAGCTCCAACTAAGTCCCATGATGCTGTCCTCTTTATCAGTAAAAATCAGTTCATGAGTCCTTGGCAGAAGACTTCATGTCCAAATAGATTAAGGGGAGGAACACAGTTTGCAAGGTGAGCAAAAGAGGAGATGCTACTTATTATTTGAGAACTGAGGACAACGGATCCTGCCAGGATCCTTTGGTGGGGGGACCACGAAGAAAAGACAAGAAAAGAAAAGAGAAAGAAAGAAAGAGAGAGAGAGAGAGAGAAAGAGAGATCTGGGTTACCCTTGTCTGCCCTTCCATGCTTGTGGCCTCAGTTGGCCCATCTGTGAAATGGAACTTCAGAGTGATGCGAGCCAGTGAGGCCTCCCCGACGTGTGTGAGGTTAGACCTGCCAGCACCCGGGGGTGGGGGACGCACTCTGAGACCCACCGGATGAACCCGCGGTCCTAAGCCCGGGCCTTGCTGGATGGTCCCATGTGGCGAACTTCCCAAGCTCCACCGGGTAGAGGGGTAACAAACAGTTCATCTGAAGAAAGGATGCTGCGGCCTGGGCCACCAGCAGCCCTGGAGGCTGAGCCCCAGGAAATCCTCCACCCCACGACCCCCTGCACACACACCCGTACGCGCACGCCGGGACCCGCGGGCGGCGCCTGGAGAGTCGGGCGCAAGGGGCAAGGAGGGCGAGCCGGAAGCACGGCCAGCCGAGGGCAGCGGCCCCCACGGCGGCCCCTCCAGACACCTGAGCGAGCAGTGGCTGACGGCGGCGGGGGACCCTGGGCAAGGTCGGGAGCGGGGCCAGCCGTGACAGGGGTCAGAGGCCTCAGCGCCAGGACTCCCCCCCCGCCCTGCCCCCGCCCCCCTCACCGGTGGTCCCGACCCGCGCGCAGGCCCCGCGGCCTGGGAGCAAAGGGCAGCGCCGAGTCCGTCGAGGGGCTCACCGCCCGGAGGGCCCTGGAGCCGGGTCCGGCGCGGGGGCTGCGAACACGGGCCGGGCGCCAAGGCCCCACGCGCGGGAGCGCAACGGCCCGCGCCGTCCCCACCCGCCACCGCCTCGGCTCAGGTAAGAGGGGCTCGTCCCGGGACACCGACCCTCCCCGCTCCGGCCGCGGCGCCCACCTGAGTACGACTTCTTCATGGTGCCGCCGCGGCCGCCGCTCCCAGGAAAGTGGCGGCGAGGCCCCGGGGCGCGGGCTCCCGGGTCGCTAATCCCGGGCCCGGAGAGCGCGGGGTGGGGCGGAGGAGGGCCGGCCCCGCCCCGCCCCGGCCCCGCCCCCGCCCGTGGAGGTGCGCCCGGCCCCGCCCCGCGCTGCACCTGGCGCGGCCCTGCGGCCCCGACCCTGCGCCCGACGCAGCACGTCCGAGGGTGCGGACGCCTCGTGGCCCGCGCCGGCCTGCACCGCCCACCCCTACCCCCACCCCCCAGCGCGAAGGGCTGGTCCCGGGGCGTCGCAGCTCCTTCCCCGGCTCGAGTCCGGGCGCGGGGGCCCAGGTGACCGCGGGGGAAGGAGGGAGCGCGGGGAGCGGCCCGCGCGCTCAGGCCGAGGGGCGAGGCGGTGGCCCAGCGGGCCTGCCCCCCGGGGGGGTGGGCGGCAGAGCCGGACTCCAGTTTAGTTGCCCAGGGCAGGGCAGGGTGGGCCGGGTACCTGTCTCTCTACCTGTCTAGGAGTCAAAAGACAGACTGCCACGACTCCTCTGATGAGCGGGGGGCCTCAGTTTCCACATCTGTAAAATGGGCGCGTTGTATCAGCTCATTTCTGTCCCATCTGAGAAACATTGATCCGCCTATTCCAGGTACTGTGCGCGGCTCTGAAGAGCAGACGCAGGGGGACACTCGGCTTTCCAACCCGTGTAGTACAGGCAGTGATGAGAGTGTGCATTCCCTGGCAAAAGTTGTACAGAAGTCTCTCTGCTTTTGTATCCTTAAGGAAATTTTCCGTAATAAAACTTTTTTTTTTTTTTAACGTACAGGAAGAAAGTGAAGCGTTTTGTCTAGAGGATGATGCCAGAGTTGTATTAAGGTGGTGCCAATTCAAGGTTTTAAAGAATGAGTAGGAATCTGCCAGGTAGCCAAGGTTTGGGGAGGCAGGCTGTTCCAGGCAGAGGGAAGGGCCTGGCGGAGCCCGAGGCGCGATGTCTCACAAGCGCAGAGAGACGCACCCGGCCGGCCCTTCCAGATTTGCCAGCCCAGGCCCCCAGGTAAGACAGGAGTGGTGGAGGAGATCCACGCAAGTTCTCAGTAAGGGCTCAGCGCTGCCTGCTCCTGGCCGCCATCCCAAACAGCACACAGGAGAAAGTAGGCTTAGCTTCATCAACACTCTCTTCCCCTCTTCTCCTTTACTTTCCATGGGGGTCCAAGAAGCGTTTTTATTTCCCGCCAGGGAGTGGGCAACCCTTATAAATGAGAACTCGGGTACATGTGGCTCAGTGGGTGAGTCCTTCCCACCTGCTCCCCATCGTCAGAAATCTGTCCAGCGAGGTGACCTTCCCCAACCCCTGGTTAGAGTCAACTGGACCAGAGTAGACCCTGGACTCTGCCCGGGCCAACCTCCCACTCCTTATCTAGGGATGGTAGGCTGAGGCAGGGCAGGGGTGTGAAGGAGGTGAGCAGCCCCAGGCCTGGGGATATAGATGAATTATGAGCAGCTGTCAGTAGATTCTGGGATGGCCACGCCCCCCACGCCCCTCCCCCCCAGTCGTCACTTGAACTAACACAACACCCCTAACTGCCATGTGTGCAAATTCAAGCTTTGTTCTGATTCAGCCAGAAGGCACGGTACGGCCCTGACACTGAGGCCTCTGGTTCCCGGAGCCCAACCACCTCTCAAGAGTCTGTCGAATTGTCGGCTTTGTTCATTTTATTTAGCTCACGTCAGAGATGCCCCGGTGCTCATCCATCCTCAGAGTAGCTGCATCCTGGAGTCATGGAGGATGTTTTCTGTTGGGTTGGCCCCTCTCTCGACGCTCACCTTTCTGCCTGTGGGTCATAATTCACAGGTACCTGGGCACCCAGGAACCAGGAACCCCTGGGTTGTAGTGATTCAGGACATCTAACATTCCCAAGACTCTGAAGGAAGGATGAGAGGGAGGGAGGGAGGGAAGGAGGGGCAGTGAGGTGTTCTGTACAAGTGCATGGCTTTCAAGATGCATGAAGGTTGTTTAAGCACAAAAATTTTATTTTCATTCTTTTTATGGACACCCTCTAATAAAACGTATAACAAAATCACTTGCCTTCATAGAGTATACCAAACTTTCTCATGGCTCAAGATCATCTTAAATGACACCTTTAACAGTTACTGATTCACATACTGCTATGTTGCTTCATCAGGAAACGTCCCCAGGCCACTGTGCTGGCCACGTTTTAAAAACTTTTTTTCAACACTCAGCTCCCTCACCTATTGTGTGGCTTGTGACAAGCCATATGACGTCTCTGAGTCTCAGTTTCTGCTCCTATAAATGTAATGACAATGTCTTACATAGCTTGCGAGGCGGATGTATTGATTAGAAAAGCAACGTATGGGGACACCTAGGGGGCTAAGTTGATTAAGCGGCCGACTCCTGATTTCGGCTCAGGGTCGTGATCTCAGGGTCCTGGGATTGAGCCCTGCATAGGGCTCCCTGCTCAGTGGGGTGTCGGCTTCTCCCTCTCCCTCTGCCCCTCCCCCTCCCACTCGTGTGCACTCTCTCTCTCTCAAATAAATAAATAAAATGTTAAAAAAAAAAAAAAAGAAAAAAGAGTGCTATGGCCCTCTGGTGGACAGGAAGCCTTCACCAAGTGGTGGCAGAAAGCTTAGCAAAGCTGGTGTCTGCAGTGGTATAGAAAACAGACGGAAAGTGTGCTCGCGAACTTGATGATCTAGCTAAGGGGCTTTCCAGGGGGAGGCAGAAGGCTCTGCCTATAATAAAATGACAAAGGAGAAAGATGAACCAAGAGCAAACGATTTGAGTTTCAAGTGGAATTGCGAGGAAATGAGAAAAGCTGGAACTGTCTCTGCAGCCAGCAAAGGGTTCTCAAAGTAAGAAAGGGCCTCAGAACAAGGAAGTCCAGATGGGACTGTCAGATCCTTGGGGAAGACTTCAGGGAAAAATGTGCAACAAGAGTGAGCCGTGGGGGCGCCTGGGTGGCTCAGTCGGTTAAGCGACTGCCTTCGGCTCAGGTCATGATCCCAGGGTCTGGGATTGAGCCCCACATCGGGCTCCCTGCTCAGCGAGGAGCCTGCTTCTCCCTCTCCGTCTGCCGCTCTGCCTGCTTGTGCTCTCGTTAAAACAGATAAATAAAAGTCTTTAAAAAAAAAAAAAAAGTGAGCCGTAATGTGAACTGTGGGCTTTAGTTATCATGTATCAATATTGGCCCATCAGTTGTGACAAATGTACCACTCGAATGCAAGATGTGAAGAAGAGGGAATGCTGGGGGCGGAGTGGGGGGCCGTGCGGGGCCCACGGGAACGCTCTGTGCCTTCTGCTCCCCTTTTCTCTAACCCTAAAACAACTCTTTACACACACAGTCTATTCATTTTTAAAAAAGTTTTGTGGGTAGGGTTTTTAATGCAAGGAGCCGATTTTAAATGAACACATAGGCAGCCCCCAAGGTTTTAAAGGAATTAGGTTTGGACTAAATGGGATAAAGACGAGGCAAAATGAAAAAAGAGGTTTTTGGACTCTCAGCCTTTTAGAGGAGGAAGCAGCCTGAGAAAGCTATTCAGTTGCAAACTCTGTTTTCTTATGAAAGAGGAAGTGTGACTCAGAGAACAGCCCCAGGCAGGGGCGTAGGACTTGAGGAACCCTCCCCCAGAGACCCATCTGCACCAGGTGGCCTTAAGGACTAGACTGGATCCTGCACCTGGAGTCTGGGCCCAAAGCACGTGGACCAGACGTCAGGGGTCTTGGGGGCGGGTGAGTGTACTTTGCATGTGGGAGCATGTGGGTTGCTGTGGCCCAAGGATGGGCCGTGTCAGAGCATATTTCCGAAAAACGGCCACGGCACTGTCTCCATCCCCCTTCCACACTGTGACCTTAGTGTTCTTCCCTATGTCCCTCCCTTTGAATGTGGGAGAGCCTATTGTTTCATTATAACCCTTAAACTTGAGCCGCTCCAGACTTCTTTGTGATGAGGAAGCCAAGGCACAGGGAGTGTATCCGTTAACTACTGCTGTGTAACAAATTGTCACAAACTTAGTGGCTTAAAATGACACATGGTTAACATCGCATGGCTTCTGGGAGTCAGGAATATGTGCGTGGCTGGGCTGGGCTCGGGGCTGCACAGGGTCTCATAGATGGCAGTCCAGGGGCTGGCTGGGGCAGGGTCTCATCTGAAGGTTCAGTGAGGGAAGGATACACATCCAAGTTCATGCGGTTGTTGCCAGAACTGAGCTCCGTGGAGGCTCTTAAACTGAAGGCCTCAGTTTTGCACCAGCTAGAACTGAGCTCCTTGACACGTGGGACTCCCCGACTCAGCAACTTTTCCATCAAGGGAAGACGGTCTGCTGGAAAGATGGAAACCATGAGCTCGTAATCTGATCACGGAGGTGGCCGCCCTGAATACCGGGAGGCAGGCAAGCTTTGGGACCATCTTAGAAGCGGCATGCCCCAAGGAGGCCACAAGTGGCGATCTGGTCGGCAGTCCTGGTCTCTGGGTCTTCCCAGCCCAGATGCCAGCGAGATGAGCCTTCACATGCTCCCCACACTGCACCTCCCGCATCGTCTGCCGGCCTGAGACCTCCGGCCCCAGCCACCGCCCGTGCCCCCTGCCTCCGCTCACCTTTTCTTCTCTGTCTTCCGTCAACGTCTTGCTAGTCCTTTCCCTGGACATCCCACCCAGGTTTCCAGGCCCAAGTGGTCAGACTTGGCTCTGACAAGCCATCCAGGGGGATTGCTCCTGTCCTCTGTTCTTAACCGGCCCCGGTCACGCCAGGTGTGTGGCTTTCTTTGCTTCTTCAGCTCGGCTCAGCATATCTGCTGCTGACTGTTCTCTAACTTGTGCCATCCCTGAGCTTGAACTTGTTAGATGACTGAGGCCTTGCTGCATGTGCAGAGTTTACGGTAAAGGCGTGGCCGCTCTGACACCTGCATTTGCACTGTGGGAGAGTGCGTGGCTCCCACATGTCCGGAAAGCACTCTGGCAAATATGTGTCAGGAGCTTTATTCTCTTAATTACATTGTTTTTTCATTGGCTGATTCAACACATATTTCTTGATTACTCATTATGGCCCCTTCCCTCTAATGCTCCTAGTTGGGTCGGGAAAACAGACATTAACCAAACCAACATAGAAGAAGGTGAAGTCAGAGTATACACTAAAAGCTTCACATCTGGTCCGGGGTCAGGGAGGGCTTCTTGTAGGAGGGGGGACTGGGCTGAGGTCAGAAAGATGAGCCAGGATTAACCAGGAAAAACGGAGGGGAAGGAGACGACAGGCAGAGAACAGCCTGTGCAAAGGCCCTGTGGGGGGAGGAAATGTGGTCCCTGCAAGGAACTGGAGGAGGACGAAGGAGGCTTGAGCCTAGAGAAGCTGGCGAGATGGTGGAGGAAGCAGGCCTCACAGGCACTTTAATGACTTGGACCTTTACCCTAAAAAAGAACGGGAGGTCATGGAAAGGTTCTAAGAGGGAGAAGTGGGGCTGGCATGAGCAGACTGGCACTCTGGAATAGCCGTCTAGCTGGACTGCAAACGACAGGAGGAGGCCAGAGTCCAGGGGGAGCCTGAGTCAGTGTTCCAGGCTGGGACGATGATGGGGGTCGGGGCAGGGGGATGGTGAGATGCAAAGAGAGAAACTGCAGAGTATCAGAAAGGAGCCCCAGAGGTAAAGTCACCCGGGCCTGGGGATGGGCTGCATCAGGACGGCTCAGAGAGACGAAAGAGGGACGGATGGAGGACCGGCTGAGCTTCAGGCATGTCGTGTTGGGGAGGCTTCCAAGCATCCAAGGGGACCCATCAGCTGGGCAGTGGCGTCTGTGCTTGGGCATCGAGGGTGGGTCTCGGCTGTCAAGATCCCTCCCAGAGTCTGCTGGGCACTGGGAGGGGAAGACAGACACACGGACAACAGGTGTGCACTGGACCTTCTCAGCAGCCTGCCGGCAGTGCAGGGAATTAAAGCCAGTATTCAGGAACAGCTTTAGCGTTCAAGAAGTGCCAAAGGAAGACTTTGGGGAAAGTTTCAGAACTAGATAGGGGTGATGTTTGTACACCATGAATGTGTTAAATGCCACCGACTTGCTCGCCTTAAATGGTTATTTTACTTTATGTGATTTTCACCTCAATAAGTTTTTTTTTTTTAAGATTTTATTTATTTATTTGACAGAGAGAGACACAGCGAGAGAGGGAACACAAGCAGGGGGAGTGGGAGAGGGAGAAGCAGGCTTCCCGCTGAGCAGGGAGCCCGATGCGGGGCTCGATCCCAGGACCCTGGGACCATGACCTGAGCCGAAGGCAGACGCTTGATGACTGAGCCACCCAGACACCCCGTCAATAAGTTATTTTTTTTAAATGAGGGTTGCGGGCTGGGCTCAGTTGGTGGAGTGGAGCGTGCGACTCTTGATTTCTGGGTGGTGAGTTCGAGCTCCGCGTTGGGCACAGAGTTTACTTAAAAAACAAAAAGAAGGCTGCAAGGGCCGTAGGTACGCAGAGATCTTGTTTAGAAAACAGAAAGATGACGCCTATAGTAAAAGAAACATTAAAATATAGGAAATGTTACACCGGATGCTAACGGCAGTGCCTACCCGTCGTGGGATTATGGGTGGCTTGGTTTCTTCTTTGTATTTTTCCGTGTTTTCCATGATGAACGTATATTGCTCTCACCATCTGAGAAAACAGCCACCCACACCATGTATACACGTCCGGACAGGCTCCTATCAATGGATATTCTTACCTGTGTGCGTAGACACCCGTGTTCGAGGTCGATGTTGGTATACTTTCACAGCTTTGTCTGGCCTTCGGATCTTTTACAATCACACTCATCGTTATCAGGACCTCAGGCAGGATTTTTTTACATTGGGGCAGTTTGGACTGCTGACTTTCAAAGTGACTTTAACCTTCATTTCAATGGGTGGTTTTCTCGTGTCTCGGAAGATGGGACACGGAGTCCGAGGTCACCCAGGGCCCGCACACTAGGATTTCCCTCCCCACGAAGCACGGCTTCTCCCAAGGCCACGAAAGCCAGCGCTGGGCCCCAAATCCTGAGAGTCCGAATCTGCCATTCTTGCAGGTGGGGCCTCAAACAGCGGCTGCGCCCCCTGGAGGGAGAGATCGGTCCTGGACTCACGCCGAGTGCTTCCTCAGACAAGGCGCTTCCCTCCCTCGCCAGCAGCCTGAGGAAGGGCGGCCCTTCCGAAGGATTAACCTGGCACCTCGGATCCAGATAAGACCCCACTTGCCGCCCCTCTCTCGGGAGCCCTTCTCGGGACGCCGGGAGCAGCCACTGCCCGTCTCCAGGACGCATTCCATGATGCTCTCAGGGTCCCTCGTTGTACGGAGAAGGGCTCTGAGGTCACAAAGCGTCCACACTTACATCAAACAAAACTAACGGGGCAGCATTTTGCTGTAGGACTTCTCAGAGCCTTTAATGTGCTCGTAGATGCTGTGACACTCCAACAAGAGTTAGAGTACACAGCATTTCCCAAACTTGGGACACCAGGACTCCTCTGTTACAAGTGCCTTGCGGTTCCGCGGGACGTTCTCTGGGCAAGGAGGCTAGTAGGAGGGCCGTGGGTCGGTGGGGGCAGGGAGGGCCACCCATCAGCCAGGAAGTCCGCCAGGCTCCAACGTCAGCTGCAGATGAAGGCTCCTCGACCCTGGGCCTGCTCTCCTCTGCCCTTGTCACTTCCTGCTGGCCTTGCCCACTCTTCCTGTCCCCTCCACTGCCCTTCGGAGGAGGAGCCGGGATGAGGTTTCTGATGGGAAAACCACCAGGCCCTGGAGTGAGGCGGGAAAGGGACTGGCATCCTTGGCAACACAGTACCCGTGCTTTCGGCTCAGGGGCAGTGGGAATCCCCGGCAAGCCCCCACTTGGAGCTCAACCCTCGGTTGGCCCAGGAGCACATCCCACCTCTGTGCCTCTGCTCGTGCCTCCTGGGCCCCTAGCACACCGTCTGGCCCTGGAGCCCCTCTGCCTCCGTGGGGCTGTTCCCCCCGCCGGGAGGAGGTGCAGGGAGAAGCCAGATTCGTCTCTGTCCACTGGCCTCTCCCAGGGAGCTTTCAGAGCTCCCCACCAGGCCCGTTCCATCAGGTCTGGCGGTGGAGCTTTCCAAAATGCTCCCTGGGCTCAAACCACCGGTCTGCTGGAGGGAAACCCGAGGTCTGGGTGGACAGCCCAGGGCCGCTAGGCATCAGCCCGATGAGCTTCTGCACAGTCCTAAATCTCTGTGCCTCAGTTTCCTCACCCGTCCCGTGGGGATAACAACGCCTGCCCTGGGCTGTTGTGGGGTTGGGGTATAACAGTGGCGCTCCCCCATCCCCAGGTGGACGGTGAGTGAGTGAGGGCAGGAGTGGCCTTCCCTCCCTCAGGGCCGTATGCAGGGGCGCTCCATAAGCATCCAACAGCGAGTGCTGGAACCAGAGCCCCACGCGGGATGCGCCGGGCTGGGAAAAGCCGAGTGTCCCCTCTTCTCATGAGAGCCATCATGGTACAGTTCTCCAGAGTAAGTGAATCTTAATTTGCTTTCATTAAAAGCAAAAATAAATATAGGGCCTGCCAGGGGCTGCGGCTGCAGGTGCCATGGGTCACAGAGTGGGGGGTGGGGCGGGCACACTCTGGTGCTCTTGGCACACTCGGCTCAGCCCTCATGCTCTGCAGGTGTCCCTCGGCAAAGTTGCAGGACCAAACACAGAATGCCCAGTGAGATTTGAGCTTCCAGGTGAGCAGCAAATCATTTTTGTAGTATGACTATGTCCCATGTAGTATTTAAGACATAAAGGTATACTTTAAAAAAATTATTGTTTATCTGAAATTAGCATGTAGCGGAGCATCCTATATTTTCACTTGCTAAATCTGGAAACTCTGGCCTCAGCCGCCGGACCTAGGCTGACAGTCCTGGAGAGGAGCTTTAAGCATCCCCCAGTCGGGGTTTCCAGACACCAGGCTGGGGGCTGGGGCCATGCCCCCGACACGTGTTCCAGTCAGAAGTAAAATGAGACCAGTGAGAACAATGCAAAGAGGTGGGTTTCGTGTTTTTGTTTTTGTTCACCCTTTTCTCTTTTGTGAAAGCCTAAGATATTCAAAGGACTGGTCTTTCTTCTGAAATTTTCCTTTCCTGTGTAAATGCTCCCCACCCCCCACCCCCGCTCTCAGAGCTGTTCCCCGAATGTGGGGCCATGAGGCCTGGCTGTGCCCTCCCTGTTATGTCTCTTCCTAGCTGGGAACCTTGGAAAAAGCACTTAACCTCTCTGCTCTTTTACTTCCTTACGCATGGAATGGAGATCATGACCTCTCCAAGGCCACAGGCTTGCTCAGGATTGGACAGAGGCCACCCTGGTACATCCACATGCAGACGCTCGTCACGTGGCTCATTTAGGATGTGTGCACTTTGCCGTGTCATGCTATAATTCAACAAAATAGTTTCTAAAAAAATTCAGTTAGCAAAGAGGCTTCCAACAGAGAGAAGCTTACCCCATTTATCTTGCAAGGAGATATTATTACCTCCAACTTTGCAATGGGAACATGAAGTTATTACCCATTGTCTGCACGCAGCTGCAGAGCCCGCCATTTTGGAGGGAAAAAGATGTGTAGCTGAGCTCACATTTGGGTCAGCTTGATGAGGTTGCATTTTTAAAAGTTAACCTTCAAACCCATTACATTCCGGGAAACTGAAAATTTGCACTGGTTTTCTATTTTTAATGGATTTACAATAAAAGGAAATATTTAAAGCTTAAAAAAGTAGATGGCACTTTAAGTTCATTTTCCAAGTCATCTCATTTAGCAAAGGCAGATAGACTATAAAAAGAGAAATTTAAAAAACATAGCCGGAAGAAAACCTAAGATCCATGGGGCGCCTGTGTGGCTCAGTCGGTTAAGTGTCTGCCTTCGGCTCAGGTCATGATCCCAGGGTCCTGGGATCAAATCCCGCATCAGGCTCCTTGCTAAGCAGGGAGCTTGCTTCTACCTCTCCCTCTCCCTCTGCTGCTCCCCCTGCTTGTGCTCTCTCTCTCCCAATCTGACAAATAAATAAAAAAAAATCTTAAAAAAAAAAAATTAAAAAAAAAAAACCTAAGATCCCCATCTCCATGTAACAGAAACTGAAAGGAGACGGCAGAGTGGGGGCAGTGTTCTGGCTGGGGCTACGCCGTGGGGGGGTTGGGGCAGGGCTCCCAACTGTGTGCATGGACAAGTGGAAAGGAGCAACTATAGTTTCTAAGCCATGACACCCAGGGACTCAGCAGCTGGGTCCCCAGCATCCCCCCACAAGATGGGCACTCCGAGCCAACAACAAATGGCTTCATTGTTCTGCACTGGAGCCCCCAGCAGGCCAGGTGGAGGCAGCTAGATGATGGGGGATGGACGGAGAGGGGAAGAGATTGGAGAGACAGAAACATCGACTCAAGATGAACCTACAAACCTGATCCCCAAAATGGGCAAAGTTAATGCTGATAAAGACAATCCAGAAGATCAACCATGCAGATACAAAATCACTCCTGGTGAAGTGGAAATAATAGAGGAATCTGAAAATGATTTTCATACTATTTACTGATTGATTGAGAGAGAGTGAGTGCATGTGATCAGGGCAGCAGGGCACAGGGAGAGCGAGAGAGAGAGTCCCAAGCAGGCTCCATGCTGAGACCCTGAGATCCTGACCTGAGCCAAAATCAAGAGTCAGATGCTTAACCAATTGAGCCACCCAGACGCCCCTGCAAATGGTTTTCAAATAAAAGTGTTTAGGAACATCAAAGAAAATAAAAAGTTATGAAAGCGAAACCAACTTAAATGAAACAGAACCGCACGGTCATGATAAAGAATCAATGGGCAATCCCGGAAATGAGAAGTTTCAAAGTTAAAGCTCGACAGACAGAATATATGTTATTGGACACACTGAGGAATGAGGTAGCTGGCAGATATTGCCGAGAATGTGGCCCGGAAATAAACAAATGAAGCAGATAAGAACAAGAAGTTACAGGTAAGAAATGCAGAGAGCGGATCAAGAAGTTCCAGAATATATCTCACAGGGGCTTTGGAAGAAGAAAATAGAAGGAATGATATAAAAAATCATGTTCTGAAACATAATTGCTGAAAGCTCTCAAAAACTAAAAAAGAAACGTGCTGTGCCGGATCAATAAACACCCATCCATAATTAGAGACGTCATGGCGAACCTGCGGCACACATCCAAGGACACAGAAAAGTCGGAAATGCTATCAGAGACAATAAGATCATCCATGGAGAAATGAGAATCCAGCAGGTTTCTTGTAGTCTGGGGCAATCCGTCCAACGGCCGAAGGAACCCAGCTGCCATTCTAGAATTCTAGAGCCAGCTAAGCTCTTCCTCAGCAGTGAGAACCAAGCACATTTCCAACATGCAAAGTCTAAGAAAGAGTTCCCTAACCACAAACCATCCCTGAAAATTTACCAAGGGTGAACTTTGGCAAGAAGAAAAGTCAAGCCAGGAGGGAAGAGAAGGCTGCAAGAAACGAGGGTGAACACAGGGGTGCCTGGGTGGCTCAGTCAGTTAAGCCTTTGGCTCAGGTCATGATCCCAGGGTCCTGGGATCGAGTCCCGCTTTAGGCTCCCTGCTCAGCAGGGCATCTGCCTCTTCCTGCCACTCCCCCTGCTTATGCTCTCTCTCTCTGTCAAATGAATAAATAAAATCTTTTTTTAAAAAGAAAATCTTAAAAAAAAAGAGAGAATGCGGAAACCCTTCTCAGTTCCAAAGAAGAGAGGAAGAGGACACAGAGACGTGATAAATAAAACCATAAAATCAAATGACAGAGGAAAGTCCAAATAAGCCAGTTATGTAGAATGATGTGAACAGGAAGGTTAACACACACAATTCTAGGTGTTGCTTACAGATATTTATACAAGTAAAAAAAAAAGTATAAAATTATAAATGCAAAGACATTAGGACAGCAGTTAGCTCTGGGGAAGGAGGAAGAATGGGGCCCCAGTGGGTACAGAGGGGCCTTCAGTTCTGTGTGTAAGCGTGTGTTGTTAACATCTACTGGGAGAGAGGGAAGGAGGGTCTGAATCACATGTGGCAGGATGCTCTCCTTTCCTAGCACTAGGTGGCGTGAATAGGTGTTTGTTGTATGGCTCTCCATTTTTCTGATGCTTGAAATATTTCATTATTTTTTAAAGATTTATTTATTTATTTTAGAGAGAGAGAGAGAAAGTGAATGGGGCAAGGGGCAGAGGGAGAGGGAGAAAAATCCTCAAGCAGACTCCCTGCTGAGTGCAGGGCCCCAGGAAGGGCTCGATCCCAGGACCCTGTGATCATGACCTGAGCCGAAATCAAGAGTCGGACACTTAACCGACTGAGCCACCCGGGCGCCCCGGTATTTCATCTTTTCTGTGTACATTCAGGGGCCCCGAAATATACCCTCTTCCCTGAGTCCTACCTGTGCAATTCAGTGTCCCTTCCAGGCTCCAGTCTGGGGACCGCGGGCCAATGTCCTTCCTATCATGGCTCTTGGGAAGGGCATCCAGCAGGTGAGTGAAAAGTCAGGAAGATAGAATTGGGAACCACACACAGGAAGCCCACCTTTAAAAGGGCCACAAAGACAGATCCCGCAGGACTCCCCTTCTCTGCGGTCCCTAGACAGTCGGATGCCTTGAGAGAGTGGGGTGGTGGGGGCCCGGGCTGGGGGGGTTAGTGTTTCATGGGGACAGAGTTTCAGCTGTGCAAGATGGAAGAGTTCTGGAGACAGATGGTGGTGAGGGCTATACAACAGCGTGAATGGACCTAACGCCCCAGAACAGGATGCTGAGAAGGGGGTGAGGCAGTAAATTTTGTGTTATGATATTTTACCACAATAAAAAAAAGGGACTCTGATTCACCGTCCACTGCTGTGAGCACTCGGAGGTGGCAAGCACCGTCCTCATCCCACACCAGCTTCCGTGGGTCCCAGGACGTCCTGCAAACTCTCCGACGGTGGGTCAGGACCCGCGCACGGGAATGGATGCTCCTTCTGGACAGATAGAGATGGTCGTGGTGGCTGTCCTCAGTGGTGATTCGTTTTCGTAAACGCCCATTTAATGTTAAATGAGCTGAGGTCTGCTTTCCCCCCACTCCTGAGTTTACCCCGCGTTTCCCCTTCCCGCCCCTGGGCGGCCCCTTCCAGCACCCGGACAAACATGGGAATGCATCAGAGGCTGAAGGGCCCCAGAGGGACCAACCTGGGCAATCCTGTAACTGGACTAAATCCCCTTACCACCGTACCCCAAGGCGGAACATTCCAACAGCCGCCAGAGACCGCCAGGGCTGCCGAAGAGCCCCTGCGTGCGGAGGATTTTCTGAGACCTTAATTTACACACCTTTTCCCTGTATTTCCCCAAACCTCGATTCTAAGGTGTCAGGGATTTGCGGCAGGGCGTGAAGCAAACCCTGACACTGACGGAAGACAGTGTCCCCTCTTGCCTTTCAAGAAGAGTTCTGCTGGCTCTGTGTGTGTGTGTGTGTGTGTGTGGTGGGGGTGGGGGGCAGGTTGTGCAGGAGGGAGGGGTGCCTTGAGAGAGAGTGAGAGAGAAACAGGAGACCCTGTGTGCGGCCAAGAGGATGGAGGTCGGTGGGAGGTCAGCAGGGGCTAGCCCAACACACCTGGAGGGAACCGCTGTAGGGTACCCTGGGCAGGTGGCCTGGGGTACTTGGGGATCCCTGTGCCCAGATGCAGAGCCAAGAGTCAGAAAGGACCCCGCGGTTGCCATGGTGGGCATCTCGGCGGGACCAAGGCAGAGCAGTGACCAGGGGCCCACCTGGGAGGCCTGGGACCTCGGCCCACCCCACGGTGGCAGTGACAGCAAGGGGGGCGGGGGAAGAGCAGGAATCCCGAATGACAGACAATTTCCTGTGAAAGCAAGCTGGGGGCTTGGGGTCAGCTCTGAAGACACTGAGGCAATGGGCTTGCTCTGGGCCTCCTGTGTTTGCGGGCTTAGGTTCAGCCCGCTCCCATGACGCTCGGACGCAATCCCCAAACCCGGGATGGCCGCCTTCTTGCTGGGGCTCAGCTGCCGGCTTGGGGGGCTGCCGATCACTCGGCACGCTGTGGTTGCTCGGCGGCGGCGGGGGGGGCGGCGGAGGCCGAGTGCGCAGGGGACCCGTGAGCTCGGAGGGGCTGCTGGACCTCTCTGCGTCTGTTCCTCATCTGCCCAATGGGATGGCAAGTCCTGCCTGGCAAGGTGGCTTTAAGAGCTGAGAAAGGACCCAGCACTGAGCCTGGCCCCCCGGGAAAAGGTGCGCCTTCCGGGGGACACCTTCCCGCCCAGCAGTTCAGCTAGGTGCTCATCAACAGCACACCCCCACCTCGGGTCAGGAGCCCCCAGCGGGGCAAAGAGGAGCTGAGGGCCCTTTTCCGGGATGTTGGGTGTGGCAGGGGCAGGCTCTGGGGCTGCTCTGACTTTCCCAGTTAGGAGATGGTTTGGACGGGTGCCTTTCGGGGAGGAGCATGGCAAGGTCAGGAAACAGCTGGGGGTGGTGAACGGGGGCTATTCCAGGCAATGACACTGGGCAGCAGTGGTGCAGGGTGTGGAGGCAGAGACAGAGGAGGGGACGGGGATGACGGGGATGGGGACGGGGAGGTGGGAGAGGTAGGGTAACGGCAGGAAGGCAGCTGACGGCCGCCTCCTCTGTAGGCTGGAGTTCATGTCGTGGTGAGTGTAACCAGCTTCCTGCAGGGGCCAAGCTCAGCAGATCATTTTTCTCCCCACTCTGGTGCCCCCACCACCCTTGTTAACCACTCACGCGCTTCACAGACTTCATTCATTGTCAGCACTAAGAACCACCTAATCTTTGCTCATCTAGACTCACTGTCACTTATTAAAATAACCAGACTGGCCTAAACCAAAACTTCAGTGTCACACCCCATTCAAAGCTCCTGTCTACACTCCTCCCCGCTCCCCACCTCTGGTCCTAAACCTTGCCCCCAGCGAACCCCACCTCCAGATTCTAGCATCCTCTCCAGCCTGCCCCACATGCTTTCCCCTGCACTGATTCACTGAAGCCCCATCACATTCCCATCCACAGATGAGGAACGTAAGCACAGAGAGGTGAAGTGACCTGTTGAAGGTCACACAGCCACTCAGTGGATGAGCCTCAACTCCATCCCAGGCAGCACCCCTCTCTCTGGCTCTCCAATAACCCTCTGCTGGACTGTTCTGCATGGATATGTCCAGCACCCTCTCCGAAATGTGCAGCCTTCATCCAAAACCCCAGAGCATCAGGGAGAGCACGCTGGACATGCTGGAACCTAGTCTGAGGGAGCCAGGCAGCTCCTGACATGGGTGGGGTGAGGGAATAAAGGCTCGGTTATTCTCCGCCTTGATCTTTGCTTTTTAAGACTTATTCACAGGCCAGGCTTCCTGGAAATCGGTCCCTGGGCACCTCACCTCAGGGCACAGGCCCTGGTAGCTCACTTCTGTGCCCCGGGCCGGGCAGCATGCTGACCCGTCTAGCCAGCCAGCAGTGACTCAGCCCTTGGAAATTACAGGCTTCCGCAGAATGCTGGGTGCCTGTCAGGGAAGGCCGCCCATGGTGAAGGAGGGGGAGGCCGGGCAGAGCCGGCAACAATGTCAGAGGCCTGGGGGTGGGACCAGGGCCCCTGCCTGGGGAGCCACAGACAGGGCCCAGCAGGAAAGACACGGGAGGGGGCAGCCGACAGGCCTGGGGATGGGACCAGCCCTCCTGGCCCGGCCAGGTGCCCACGGAGAGAGAGAGACTGGCCCTGTGCAAAGACCCGGGCGTCTGAAACCTTCCAGCGCTCTGCATCGCTGCGCCTGGGGCCGGACTGGATGCTGGGTTCATGTTGTCCTGGCCCCGCCGAGCTCTTCCCAGGGCTGAGCCGGGTCCGACTCACCTGTGCGCGCCGTCCCACTCCCACCTTCCTCAGAGCACAGAGCCGGGTCCCAAAAGGCACTTTCTATGGAAAGAAATGGAGAAGGAAGGAAAAGAATTGGCCTCTTGCGGTGCCCCTTTCTTCTTGCCCTCACCCCCCACAGCGCCCTGCGAGCCTCCCCCGCTGTCCCCACTGTGGTGGGGCAAGAAGGCGCGGGGGGCCTGACAGGTCCTGAAAGATAGCAGCCCCCTGCTCTGGAACAGAGACGCACACCGAGCTCCGAATTTCCTGGGCCTCCAGCGTGCAGCCGGAAGACAGCGGCCCAGGGCGCCCGCAGAGCCCTCTGGAGTGTGCGGCCCCCGCCCCCGTTTGCTGCCAAGTCACCAGGCTCGGCCCTGGGGCAGCAGGGAATGGCTGTCGGGGCGGGGAGGATGGAGCTTCTGTCTCGGGAGGCCACCCCGAAAGGCTGGCACATCCATCCCTACAAACCCCTCCAATCACAAGGGTGACCGGCCTCGGGGGGTGGCCGCGGCCCCGCCGTGGGGTCTGTTTTCCAGGCGTCTCTGCTGGGGCTTCTCCCCTCTCTCCGACTCTCAGCATCCCGTAGCTGGGCAGCAGTTGGCTGTCACCCCGCCCCCCGGGCCGATGCCCTGCAGTGGGGCCGCCGTGGGGGCCGCCGCTCCTGACCGCCCTGGCCGTGGGGCTATGACAGGAGCCGGCTGGCCCCGCAGTCCAGCCCGGACCTCACGGCTCCGGCGTGAGGCACTTATCCTGCTTTTCACAGGGGCCTGTGTTCACCGCTTTCTTTCAGTCACTCAATCACATAATGAGGGACTTCGAGTCTGGAAAAGATGGTGTCGACACGTCTCTTCTCGCCCCTCTGTGCTAAGAACAGCTACAGGCCCTGGGGATGATGCAAGAGGCAACCCAAAGGGGATCCTGAAGAGCAGAGGGAGAAGGTGAGGTGGTTGGGACCCCAAGACCGAGTCAGGAACAATTAGCCGCAAGGCATCGTAGGACCCCCCTGCAGCTCCCGCACCCCCAGACCGAGGAACGCACTTCCCAAGCCCCGACCCAGCAACGGAAGGCTGCCAAGTAGGCTCATTCTCTCCTGGACCGAGCGAGAGGCTCACAAAACACCAGGCCTGCCAGGCAGAACCAGTCAGGGGAAGGACTGGGGGGGCCCGACAACAAGTGGCCAGGCAAGGGCTTCCCTTACTCACGGAGAGACACCCAGGGCCAAGGGAAGACCCCCCACCAGAAGCACAGGCCCAGCGGTGCTCTCTGCCCCCGCAAGCTGGAGGTCCCCTCCCACGGAGCGGCACCAGGCGGCCGGGCCTTCTGTCCCCACAGCAGCACCTGGCCTGACGCCTGGCTCTGAGTCAGCCCGGGACTGGGAGTGCGGCCCATAAAGGTGCTGAAGGAAACAGAGCTCTGAACTGTGAGCCTTAAATCTGGCAGAAGTACCCTTCAGGAACAACGGGGAAATAAAGACATCCTCTGATGGAAGAAAATGAAAGGAATTTTTGTGAGCAGACATATCCTTAAAGAATGGCTTAGAGGAAGTTCTTCATCCAGAAGGGAAATAATAAAAGAAGGAATCTTGAGCATCAGGAAGGAATCAGGAATAATGGAAAGAGCAGAAATGCGTTATGTACAACAGACTTTCCTCCCCTCGAGTTTTCTGAATTGGGTGTGGTGGGACAAAAGTTATAGGGCCGTCTGATACTCCAGACATTTAAAACAGGGGAGGGTAACGGGACCCCCATGGATGGAGTTGTGTAAGTTTCCACGTGAAATGCTAGAGCACCAATGTCAGCATTTGGTGATACGTTCTGTGTGTGGCCGTACCCAAGTTTGTACGGAAACATACACAAAACTCTCAGAAACACCATAAAACCTCAACACGGGGTCCTAAAACATTGCCACAGGTGGGCAAAGAAAGAGAAGCAGAGGAAGGAGAAGCTGACACACAGAAAACATACCCCCAAACCCTCACATACTAAGACGGCGGCCTTACGTGGTCTCGACCCGCTCACGAAAGGCAGAGACTGTCAGAGTGGAAAATACGGGACCCAACCAGATGCTGCTTACAACACTCACTTCAAACCCAATGACACTGGCGGACTGAAAGGAAGAAGAATGGAAAAAAGACATGCCATGCCAATGATTTTTTTTTTAAAGCGTGAGTGGCTATATTCATATGAAATAAAGTCTGCTTCAGGGCAGAGAAAATTACCAGAGACAAAGAGGGACGTTACATGGTGATAAAAAGATTAATTCACCAGAGACTTGATAATCCCAAATCCGTGTGCGCACCAAGCAGCAGAGCCTCAAGATGCACGAAGCAGAAAACTAGCCGAGCTGAAAGGAGAAATGGACCCACAGGTACATCTGGGGACTTCAGCACCTCCCTGCACCCCCACCCCGGCCCCACCAGCAACTGATTGAATAACTGGACCAAAAACAGGCAAGGACATGAGTGAGGATCTGATGGCCCAATTCACCCCGGGATCCCGCCCACAGATCCAGAAGACGCCACCTGACAGGAGAAGACACATTTATTTTTTTTTAAGATTTTACTGATTTATTTGAGAGAGAGAGAGAGAGAGCACAAGCAGGGGGAGCAGCAGAGGGAGAGGGCGAAGCAGGCTCCCCGCTGAGCACAGAGCCCGACGCGGGGCTCGATCCCAGGACCCCGGCATCATGACCTGAGCCGAAGGCAGACGCTTCACCCAGTGAGCCACCCAGGTGCCCCAGGGAACCTACTTTTATCAAGCGCCCAGGGAACATTCACCAAGATCCACCTGTCCTGAGCCACCAAATAAACCTCAACACGTTCTTTGCCACTGAAATCACACAGAACGCGTTCTCTGACCATAATGGTATCAAACTGAAAATCAACGACAGAGAGACAAGGGGAAAATCTCTTCTAGATAATCCAGGGTCAGAGAGGAAGTCTTGAAGGAAATGTAAGCACGGAGCCGAGGGAAAATAAATCTGTGGCGTGCAGAAGCGTGCGGGGGGCAGCTGGGCGGGCGTCCAGGGGGCACTGCACGCGCACAAGGAGGAGGCCTCCCGTCAAGTAGAGACGCGGGCGCATGTGGCGCGGGGCACAGAGGGGAGCGTGGTGACGGCCTCCCTGCCCCAGCGGCTTCCAGCCCGGATGGACACAGAAGCAGGGACACAAAGACCACACACGCAGTGCGGTCGGGGGCTTCCGCCGGGGGTGGTCATGGGGTGCCCGGAGAGCACACTCGGCATCGAATCCAGGCTGGGGGAACCAAGGAAGGCTTCCCGGAGGAGGCATTAGTGAGCTGAGTCCTGGCAGCTGAGGGGAGAGCCTCACCTGGGGAGAGGGCACTGTGCTCAGGGAGGGACCCCCCCCCCCAGTGTGCCGAGGGGAAGGAGAAGGTGGCCCATGAGGGCACAGTCGGCGGGGGGCCAGGGCAGGAGGGGCCTCCTGAGACCCGTGAAGGGGGCTTGACCCTGAGGCGGCTGCGTTTGCAAATCCTTCCTCCCCTCGCACAGGCTGCTTTCACTCGGTCAGATGCTTCCTTCGCTCTGGAGCCCCAGATGGGAGAGGGCTCTGTGCTTGGTGTGGCCCGCCCTGATAATCTCCCTATTTCAAGGTGAGCTGCCTGGGGAACCCAAGGACACCTGCTAGCCTGTCAGGGCCGTGTCTACACTGACACTTGGCTGCACAACTGGGAGCAGGTGATGGCACAGCAGGGCTGGGAGTCGGACACCTTGGGATTCTGTCCCCACGCACTGAGTGGAGGAGGCCCATGTCGTTCAGCCGAGGGCATCGGCTAAGCCATCTGCGATAATGAAGCTGTTTATCAGGATGGTAGGATCTGGGCCAAAGGAGCACAGCGAGCCCGTCCCAAAGCCCTGGGGAGGGTGCTGGAGACTGAGTCGGGTGGGGAGCACTGGCCTCTGGGGGCGGGAGGGCAGGATCGAGCCCGGGCGTGCGGCCCGTCCCTGGGATTCAGCACCCGGGGGCATCAGTGGGGGCCACCTCGGAGGGCCACGGTGCAGGTGGTCCCACCCGGTTTAGGAAGAGGGTAGGGGAGGACGGGGGACGGGAAGCCCCAGGTGACAAGTCAGTGCCCTCGTGAGAAGCGTCCACAAGATGGCCCTGCTGCATGGGAGCCGTGACCAGCTTCCGGGGCTGTCCCTGGGCTGACAGACAAGGGTCCTGGCAGCCGTCTGTGAGCACGGCAGACGTGGGTCCTGTCACCATGCTGCCCAGAGCCCGGCTCAGCATCTTCCTGGGAGGAGCACTTGTTGAGGAGTCCAGGCAAACACAGTAAGAGATGGGCTTTTGGTACACCCTCTGACCTCGCCCCTTCTTCATAGCTCTCTGACCCTCATAATTAACTCAAAATTGTGCAGTTAAAGGTTTGGGTCATTACACAGGGCAGGTGAACAAGACACAAGTGACCTCTTCAGGAGCTCACAGACTGTGGGGTGGGGGGGAGGTAAACCTGGGCCAGGTAAGCAACCTGGCGAGAACTAAAACGGGGAATATGGGTTGCTAGCTGAGCACAGAGCAGGAGCACCGACCCTAACGTGGAGGGGTCAGAGAAGGCTTCCTGGCGGAGGTGGCATTTAAGTGAAGGTCCTCCGGTTAGGCAAAGCAGAGAGCCATAGGGGACTGGAGCCAACCAGCCTGGGCCAGAATCCCAGGCCCTCTACCTACTGGTTGCAACTTCTCTGGGCCTCAGTTTCCCATCTTTAAGCCAGAGAAGGAACAGCCCTGGCTGCCTGTGTGAGGGCTGCAGGGCAATGACCCTCCACCTGATAGAATGAGGCTCAGTAAAGACCAGTCCTGGCGGGAGCGTCCACTGAACATCCCAAGCCCAGCTCTGGGAGTTGGACCCCTACCCATGCTGCCCAGGTCTCCGGCCTCCGTCCTTCCTTCAGGAATTCCCAGGATGTCACAAGCCCAGGGGGAGGACCAGGTGTTGCCTCTCGCCCTCCCTCGGGCCGGGTCTGGACAGCCGGCCGCCTGTGTTCCAGCAGGTGGCGCTGTGGCCCATGGGAACTTGGCCAGGCAGCTCCCGGAAGGTGGAGCTGGGACCTTCAGAGGAGGCGGGACAAAGGGGTGGGGACACACGTGCGCAGACACACATGCACACGTGTGCACACATACAGACACACACTATACACGCACATGCAGACACATGCAGACATGCGCACACGTACAGACCCCCCCCCCCACACACACACCCAGACCGAAGGCTGGTGGTGGCGGCGGGGAAGGCCGGGAGGGGAAGCGGGGTCCCTGGGTGTGCAGGTGCACTGTGGCTGGCTCGAGAGCCATGCACTCGGGGAGCCGAGGGCCGTACGTCTGCAAGCAGCTGTCTAAGACCAGGGGTCCCCGACCACCGAGCAAGGGCCACTGGAGAGGGGAACCAGGGAGAGTCAGACGCCCTGGGAGGTCCTGTCCACCCCGGTTCTGCTTGGGGGCTGCAGTCTTGCCCTCTGCTGACAGGGAGCAATAGGTGAGCCGCCCCTGCCACCCTCCGGTCCTGCCTGGGCCGCGGGCCATCCCTGCGCCCTGCCGACCAGAGCCTCGCTGGAGGTCGGAAGGCTCTCAGCCCTGCACAGCCCGGGCGGTGGGGTCTGGGACCTGGGACCCCAGGTGCCCTCACCACTGCCTCCCCGGGCTTCTTGGCTTTGACGAGGACGCCGACGGGGCAGCTTTGCCTGCAGGATCTCACCGGACCCTGAGAGGCTCTCCTTCGTTAGCCGCCCCAAATGCAGTGGGTGCCAAGGGTGCGCTGGGCAGGAGGAGGAGCAGCCCCGGGGGGCCCGCCAGGCCGGCTGCTCAGACCCGGGCTCCAGCAGCGCTCGCGGCCCGCAGCCTACACTTCATGGCTCGAACGGGACCAGAGAAGCTGCGGCTCCTGGCGGCTCCACGCGGGTCCCTTCCACTCACACCGTCTCACGCCATCCTGGGGGACAGGGCGTGCAGGGCTCAGCTGGAAGCCCTCCCATTCACAGGAGCTGGCCTTTCAGGAGGCACTACCCAAAGGCGCCGTTTCTGGGCTTTTCATTTCTACGTCCTGCAGCGACTCACCACGTGAGTCACCTCCCAGCCCCTCCTGACCGGCCGTTGCCCCCTGCCCCCACTGTCCTCTCCGCCCTGCCGATCTATCCCCCGAGTGTCCTCCAGCTGGTGGAGACTGTGCACTTCGGTCCAACTTGCTGAGAGCTGGCGGCAGAAGCGCGGGCTGGGGGTCCCTGGGGCCCAGTCCCGGTCCGAGCAGCCAGCCGACTGGGGGTTTCTCCAAGCCTCTTCTCCTTTTGGCCTGCACGGCCGTCTGTCGGGGGTCCCAGCAACAGAAGCAGATCTGCGCCCCTGCTCATTGCGGGAGCTGACCTGATTGGTCATTATCGGGGAGCCGTGGCAGGTAGGGCGGGGGACACAGAGGCCGCCATGCCTTGCCCTCTGCGTGCGCCCCTGCGGCTGAAGTGTCTTCCGGGTTTCCCCTTCAGAGTGAGCCTCCCTGCACTGCAGGCTCACTTGGGGCCCCCGGCCGGGCGACGGGCTGGAACTCTAACCTCACCCACCCAAGCCAGCGCTCTGGACCACACGGTCTGCAGCCCCAAGACCCCCGGAGGGCCTGGAGACCCAGCCCCCTGCCCCCACAGCCTTCTCGCGCACCTAAGGACCTCGATCATCTACCTTCAGCCATCCCCCCATTCAGCCACTCCCACCTGTTGGACGTTCTTCTGGACTCTGGAGCCATAGCAATGAACACAGCATATGAGGTCCCTGTTCTCATGGGGTGTGAGTCTGGTGGGGACAGACACCTGGGGCACTTAGGAGGAGAGTGCCAAAGTGCCTGGATGGGTGGTGCCATTTAGATCAGGTAGTCAGAGAAGGGACTGCCATGCCAACACCTGGGAGAGAATACCACAGATGGGGAGGTGGCAGGTGCAAAGGCCCTGGGGCAGAGACCAACCTGACTTGCTCTGGCAGTGGGCCCATCCGGGACTGCAGCTGCAGGGCCGGCCGCAGGCTGTCTCTGGGTGCCCAGGCAGGCCGAGGTTTGCTCTTCCACCTCTCTGTCTTCCCCTGGCACCAAAACCATCTCCATTGGCTGTGAAAGGATGCTGGAGGACAGCACGGAACAGCAGAGAGCCCATGACCCCACCCAGCTGGGCTGGGGCTGGACAAGGGCAGCGGCTCCAGGGTCCCAGCCGCAGCCCAGAGCCCTGGAGGTTCCGGGCCACTTGTGATCACCTCTGAGTGTGTGACTGCAAGGCCTCGAGTCAGCCTGGCATCACTGTCATTATCTGCCTTCTTACTGCGGCCGATTGTTCCAGAACTCTTCCCATGGACAGGCTAGGCCCGATGCATGCGAGCTCATTTCATCTGGAGAACAACCCTCCTGAGATTTAGATTTAGGTCTGAGAGCCTCCCCAGAGCTGAGGGCTGGGGCTCCCCGGGTTTCCCTGGCTCCTGGCAGGAAATTGAGCCACACAGGGGCCGCGTGCATCTCAGCCAGCAGACGTGCAGCCCGGCATGCAGCAAGGCTGCAGTCAAGAGGCAGGTCCAACACCGCATCCCAAGGGAGGCAGGAAACCGGGCTGAAAACGGAGCCAGCGTTTGCTCCTTTGAGTGTACCATCCCCCCAGAGCCGCTAACTCTAGGACTGGAGAATCCACTGCAGGAAAGAATCTACGTATCCTGTTCTAAAACAGACAAACTCAGTCCTTAGGCTGTGTCTGACCCCCCACGCACACCCCCCCCACTTCTACCCCACCTCCAAATAAATGTGTTGGTGCTTTAGGAAAATTCCACACCGTGCTGAATTTCATTTATTAAACCCCAAATCAGGAAGTAATCACCAGAGGAATCTGGCATCACGGAAGGATTCTTCCTGGGGGTTCCTTTCAACAGCCTTTCCCAGAACACATCTGAGCACATGGTCTGGTGTCCCGGGAAGGTGTTTATTGAGCAGACTGTGGGCCACTATCTCACGAGAGGGGCACATCATGCACTTGGAGTTTGCGGTATTTATCGGTGACGATGATGAAGGCACCATCGTGAAGCTTAAGCAAAACCGCCAGTCTGGAGGGGACTTCTTCACTGTTGTCCAAATGTCCAGGCTCCCCAGCTAGAAGGCTGTCTCTGTGCAGGATCGGTGGGGAGAGAGTCCGTGCTGGGGCCTGGCATTCAAACGCTCTCGGCTCTCTGCACCACCAAGGAGGTTAATTTTCTGCCCTGCCTGCGCATTCACGATCTCCGTGATTTCCAGGGGAGAACTGGACCCTGGATGAAGTCCGGTTACACCTTTTGTTAAAATCATGCTCGTTGCATCTGCTGTTGCGTTCGTAATGGACCGAGCACCCACCTGGGAGGCCAGGGCAAGAGGTCAAGCCCCAGCTCCACCACCATGGACTTGCTGTGTTACTTTGAGCAAATGTCTCAACCTCTCTGGGCCTCAGTTTCTTCCTCCCAGTCCTAAGAGTGTTGGATTAGAACCGTGATTCTCACCAGGGATGGTTTTACCCACCCAGAGGACAGTGAGGAATGTCTGGAGACATGGTTGGTTGTCACAACTAGGGGATGCCAGTGGCACCGAGAGAGGAGAGGCCAGGGACACCACGGCACATCCCACAGTGCCCTAGACAGCTCACACAGCAAGGGATTATCCCATCCAGAATGCCAACAGTGCCGAGGTCGAGAGACCCTGGGGTAGACAAACTCCCGTCCATTCCAAGTCCAGACCAGGCTGTGGGGACAACGGGAACATGGCCTCACTGCAGGACGCCAACTGGGCAAGTGGAGAAGGTTCACTGCCCTTTCTCCACGGTCTTGAGGCCTTCCAGGGAGTCTTGGTGACGTCTCTCAGGAGCTCCCTCCGCTCTGGGAAGAGCAGAGAACAGTGAGGGCCAATGGCCGAGGCCAGAGTGTCCCATGCGGGGATCCTCAGAGTGTCGGGGACCGAGGCCTCTGTCTGTGCCCCTGAAACTGATCCATGTTCACTTCGCGCTTCCAGACGCAGAGAGACCTTCATCTCTTCGTCTTCTACCGACGGCCTGTGCGCCCCTTCCAGATGTGCGCTGGGAGCCAGAGCCGACGCAGGGGGCGCACCTCAGCCAGAGGCCCCGACGCCCGGCCCCCGCGAGCAGGCTGGCGTCCAGGCAGGTGCAGAGAAGCGCTCCCGGCTCGCAGTCGGCATCTTCTCTTGTGATTTTCCAAACCAAACAGCCTCTTGGGAGGCACGCTGAAGTGCTTAAAAATGAGGCAAGTAAAATAAATCACTGGTTCTCGGAAGACAGCCTGTGGGTTATTAGGCTGCGTGTTTCTGCTGCGTAAACGCGGCCCCAGGATGCTGACGGCCGGGCCCGCGGTCGCCGTCCACGCGAGGGCGCTCTCGGCCATCAGGAAGGCATGCGGGGCGGATGCCCGGGCTCGCAGGCTTCAGGGCTGCAATTTATTCCCGCAATATTTCAACACTTACAACTGCCGCGTTGTCCACCGGCGCTGCCCAGCTGGCCCTGGATCTCCCGGCTACCTGCGGCCGTCCACCCCGGCCTCCCTGCCCCAACCAGCCACAGTCCCTAAGCTTGTCTCAAGAGGGTTTCTGTGGGTTTTTTAAGATTTTATTTTTAAGTCCTCTCCACACCCAACAAGGGGCTCGAACTCACAACCCTGAGATCAAGAGTCTCACGTCCCACCGCCTGAGCCGGCCGGGCGCCCCCAAGAGGGTTCTGAAGAGCTGGAAGTGAGTTTTGTCCTACAGTCACCAAACCTGGAGAACCATTTAGGACTAACCAGGTCATTACGTCCCTCTTGACACAAAACCCAACATCAGAGGCATCAGACATTTACGTGTAAATGTAAAAAAATAAAACCACGGAAGTACCTGAAGAAAATGTAGGAGAGTTTCACGTGGGGAAGTCCTGAGTAAGATGTAAAACCCAGACGCTCTTCAGGAGAGGAAAAGAAATTTGATGTCATAAGGATTAAAATTTTCTACTCAAAACCAAAGAGCCCAAGCCACGTGACAAAGTGCTCCCATCTCATTCAGAGTTGGAGCTGCAAGCTGGTGGCCTCGCAGGACCCACGAGGCCTTTTGGGGCCTGGCCGCCCCGCCACCACCCCCCCCCCACCGGCCTCACGGCTGTCAGGATGAGCTCGGTTCTGCAGGGGTGAGGGCAAACCCTGACGTCACGGACGCGTTTACTTCCTACTTGCACAAGGCCCCTGAGGGTCAGGCAGCTCCCCGAGGCTGCAGCCACACCCCACGGCGACACCGACCCAGGCTGTCCTGGGCAAGTGCTCCCCCCACCCCCAGAGGTGACATCGCCCGTTGGCCGGAGCCGTCCCTGCGAGGTCTGCGTGGTTGCGGCGCCTGGTGAACTGAGGTCTCTCCGCCACAGCCCTCCTGCTGAACATACGCCTGTCCCGTGGCCTCTGCGTTAGCGCCGCCCTCGTTCTAGAACGTTCTCCCGGAAATCTGCTAGGCTGGCTCCCTCACGTCCTTCGAGTGAGGCCTTTCCTGCTCACCCGGTTGAAGACTGTGACCCCCCATCCCACCCCATCATCCTGTCCCTTGCCACGCTTACTTTCCTCCCAGCACACGTCACCATGTGGGACAACAGTCAGGAGAACGGAGATCATCTTTGCTGTTTTAAACAAAAGGATATAATTTAGAAAGCAGGCTCCCCGGGTTTAGAAGGGGAAAGGGACACATTGGGATTCCCATCTGTAGGAAGCAGCCACTCACCCAGCAGCAGCAGGGCTTCTGGAAGCTGGGGCTGCAGGGTGGGACACGCAAGCAGCTGCGGGGCCTGGGGGGGGGGCGCAGTCTGGGGGTCACACCACCAAGCCAGCCCCTACCCCGACCCCATGAAGAACCTTCCAGTCTAGAATGGGGCAACAAGCCAGTTCCACAAAGGTCTTGGGGTTGCAGAGTCCGTGCAGGGTTCATAGAAACATGAAGAGCTTTCTGAGGTCTCCTTCCCAGGGACGGGGGGAGGGGGTCAGGGTTCCAGGTGCTGGGAACAGCAGGGACAAAGGCCTGGGGGCCAGGCAAGTGTGGGGCCCGGGAAGGAGAATGGAGCAGGGCAGGGGGCCCAGAAGGCCCAAGTCTACTGCTAGTCCAGGCTCAGCTCAGCTCCGTTGACAAACAACAGTGTCTCTAGGAAAAGGGATTCACACGGATTCCGCTGGGGAGCTTTAGACATGACTTCCAGAGTCAACAAAGAATAAATTAATTTATCCATCTGCTCCCTCGGAGAACATTCACACTGGGGCCCAGTCGGAGGCCATGAGTAAAGGGGACAGTGAGGGTCTGGCCCATAGGTCTGCCCTCTGCACTCCCAGGACCAGGTGGGAAGGGGCACCTGCCGCCATCATGAGCCTGGTCTCCCTGGGCTGGCCCTGTCTTTCTGCACAGCCTCTACGGGCTCCCTCCAAGCCCTCCTCGGGCGGGGGGCCACAGGGAGGGCTGAAACCAGAGATTCTGTGGCATATGGTGAGTGTTACTTAGGCAGAAAAGTAAATACAAGGAGAGATGCACTGGAGGTAGAAGGGTATGGAGAAGAAGACCCCCCAGAGGGCAATGGGGCAGCTCAGAAACAGTATGGCCTGAGCACAGTCCCTGGGCACCTCCCTAGCGCCAGCATAGGGACCCCTCTCCCAGATGCTTCTCTAGGGCAGAGGGTGTGGGCCCGCCAAGCAGAGGTTGTCACGATGCCTGACGCCCCCCCAGCTCCTAGGCTCTGCAAGCTAAGCCAAGGTAGGCACATCGAAGGGCTGGGAACAGACTCTGACTCACTGACTCGCTGGCGCCTCCCACTGGGAGCAATCAGACTGTGAGCGGGGCCCAAGGGGCGAGCGCCCCGCAGACTGGCCAGAGCCCCCAGGCCCAAGGAAGCAGCAGCTCCCCAGGACCTGAGTGCACCGACAGCCACGACCCTTCCACACCCCTCGGAAGGGTGCTGGGTTCTACACCCATCCCGGTGCGCAGACCGACCCGGCTTACCCCCAGCCAACGCCAACACCGGGCGCACAAGCAAGCGGCATCCCCGCGGGAAGAGCTTTCGGGGACGGCTCCCAGGGCAGCCCCAGCAGGGCTCAAAGATTAGCACAGTGGGGAGGGTCCCTTCCCCTGCCCCCTTCCGGGCTGGGGCAGGCCAGGTCCGCAGAGGCTTTGCAGCCTCTGGGAGCAGGGCCCAGGGTCCACGATTCTTTTAGGGGTCCACAAAAATGCTTTAATTTCTTTTAAAGTAAGAAGAGAAAGAGCAACCCATTCAGGACTCCTCTCACTCTAGAGGGTTTTCTGTTCTCACCTTAATAAACTAGCACTCCACCCTCTTGTGTCCCCGAGATTCATTCTTTGACTTTTTTGCAAGATGAGAACCCTGAAACCAGCCCCCCGCAACTCGAGGGTGACACGTGGGGAAGAGAGAAAGTACCAGAAGGGCTGGGTACAGCTCTGCAGGGCACACTGGCCCCCTCCACAGCCCCGGGCTCCAACAGGTGTTCAGTCCAACAAGCTGTCTGTCCTTCCATTCCACGGGTGCCGGAGCGGAGGGGCAGTCGGGTGACACATTCCCCCCACGGCCCCCTGCCACCCTGTGGCCATCTCATTCCCTCTCGGGAAGAGGGAGGAGAGCGTGCCGTTAAGCTTTCTTATTTGCTCCTAACTTCAAGCTGTTCTTTCTGGCCTCCCCTTTAGTGGCGTGTCTTCCATCTGATGTCCAGTGTATTGTCTTCCCAGAGGAGCAGCCACTGATATGTCCCCGGCCCGGGCCCAGTACTCTGCTCCCGTGCCCTAGGCAAGAACAGAACTATACAGAACACCTCACGTTTGCAGAACACTTGGAAGTGAACAACACGGTCTCATCATCATTTGCTTCTTGTGTCTTAACAACGACCCCAGTGAGATGGACCTGCCTCTTCCCATTCCATGGTCAGTGATGGCAACAAGATGGATGGGACTGTGGAGGTCTCCGGACTTGGCCTTCACAGTGAGAAGTGGGGCTCGGGGAGGCTAAGTGGCTTGCCCCACATCCCCCAGCCTGCTGGACTCGCAGCCACCTGCTCAGGTACAGCCCCCTCCCCCCTCCAGGCTTGACCATCCTCAAGCTGCAAAAGCTGCAACTAGACCATTTTAGACTTTCCCAACTCAACTTTAACAGTCTGTAATTTTATTCGACATTCAAAAAAATAAGCCTATTGATGGAATAAAAACCCTAAACCAAAACACATACACACAAACCAGAGAAAGATGATTCCAGATTAACCAGGTTTTTTGTAAAAGTCAAAGGCTTTGCAATTCCAGGATCTCGGAGCATAGTCGGGGTTCCCCAGCGTTGGAATCAAGAGAACGCATGTATAGAAGGAATTCTGATGTAGGGAATAGGCTTGCATGATTATGGAGGCCGACAGTCCCAAGATCTGCAGTCGGCAAGCTGGAAACTCTGGAGGGCGTGATGCTATTATTCTGGTCCAAAGGCCAGCAGGTTTGAGACCCAGAAGGAGACAACTTTTTAGTCCGAAGGCAAGAAAAAGCTGATACCCCAGTTTGAAGACCACTAGGCAGGAGGAATCCTCTCTTCCTTTGGGGAGGGCAGCCTTTTGTTCTATTCAGGACTTCAACTGATTGGACAAGACCCACCTGCATTAGGAAAAGCGATCTGCTCCACTCAGTCTACCCACGTAACTGTTAATCTCATCCAAAAAAGCACCTCCAAACAAACACCCAGGATCATGTTTGACCAAATATCTGGGTACCGCATGGCCCAGCCAAACTGACACATTAACTACGGCACCCCTCCTGAGAGATTTCCAGAGACAGGAGGGCTAGAGAATGTCCTCCCATGGCTCTGATCTGCAAGAGCTGGAGAAAGGACGTCACCACCACCCCAGCTGGGAAAGCAGGGTGTGTGTCTCCCATGAGGCCACAAGGTGGCATCCGGGAGGGCCTTCCGGGGCCAGAGCTGGGACTACCTTGAGCTTCAGCGGCCTGGGGGGCTGAGCTTGGGTTTCACTCTGGCTGTAGCACCAGGACTGTGAGATCATGGGTGTAGACTGGGTTCAACTCCACGGAGACCCACGCTGCTCTACGGATGGAGCTGGGAGCGTCCTCCTCCCTGCAGCCAGGCCTCTTGCCCTTCGCTGGTTCCCAGAAATAGCCCAGAGAGCAGGCCGCAGATTGTTCTCTCCTTCACGGGTCACAGGACACAGAGCGGTTGGGCTGATGCACGGAGGCTCAGTGATTTGCATATCCAAGGGCTCGTGACTGTTTCCCAGTGGGTGTCAACATGGGTCCTGGAGACCGAGTTCTTAAACCCAAAGGCAAGGTCAGAGCGGGAGAGGTCTAGCCACTTCTGTTGGGGAAGCAAGGGCAAGGGGCTCGACTCTCACGGGACCGGCCTCTCAGACGTCCTCCGGGAGAACAGCGCTGAGCTTCGCAGTCACCTGCCGCCAGCGAGTGGGCTCGGCTTTGCTGTCCCGCGCACACAAGCCCGGGATGGGACAGAAGCTGCAGGCCTCAGCAGCCCCAGCTGGTGCTTTGGTGATCTGGACAAAGGAAAGAAGGCCTGAGTCCCAGCAGGACAGCCGGTGTTATTGTCCCTCGAGGCAAATTACCTGTCTAAAACCCTAACTAAAAACACCACCACCCACAAACCTCTGTTTTATAAAATAAAACAGGGATCTAGAAAAGCGCATGGATCCAACAAATGACTCAACCCCCTGGAGCTGCCGGACTCCCCCACGCCCACGGGGCTTCCCGTGATGAAACCACCGCGGGGGGCTGGGGGTTCTCATCACGGTTGGGCTGGTCCCACAAAGACGCATCCATATGACTGACCAAGACTCTCAGATGAACCACAAGAATGCCGCCACTAATATGATTATGAAAAACAGAAACTTTGGCATACGCTGTCCCTGTTTCCTGCCCCATTTTTGAAAAAGTTGTCTGATACAGACATAGGGCGGTAGCCAACACGTACCACCCTCTCCCCGTCTGCAGCCTCGCTGGCCCTAAGGCCCCCCAGTCCTCGGTCTCCCCCTGCACCTTGGCGCCCTCTCCGGACTCAGCAGGAGGGCGCGCGGCCACCTGACCCCAACATGCTGTGTTGCTGGCTAGAAATTCTGAGGCTTCCTCTTTCTTTCCTCGAAAATCCCAGTTATTCTATTTCTTCCCCCACAAAGCTCAGCCTTTGGAAAGCCTGAGTTCCCCCCGGATGCCTCAGTCTCACCGAAGTATCTCTCGGTACTGGGCTTCCTGCTTCGCTCACCTTCAAGCTGTGTCCCCTTCGACATCTCTTCACCTCTGTCCTTCCTGATTTGTATGACTTTCCCCTTTGGTGCTTTTCTCTTAGAGCCTTATCTGTGGCGTTTTCCACTTTGTGTCCTCCTAATTCCATCTGAATTTCTGAAGTGGTTTCATTCATTTCTAATTCTTGTCACTTTGTTTCTGAACTTTTCTAATACATTCTTTCCTGTCATGTTTACTCTCTTGACGTCTTTGGGTTCCTTAAAAAAAACCCAAAACACAGCCTCTCACACCCAGAGGACTGGTGGTCGCCAGAAGGGGCGGGGATGACGAAGCACAAACTTCCAGGCACGAAGTCGGTCAGTCACGGAGACCAGAGGGATCCCGGCACGGGGATGTCAACGACACCGTGACGATGTTGCGACAGGCGGCGGCCACACTGGTCGTGGAGAACACGGAGCCACGCACAGAACCGAATCCGTAGCTGTACCCCCGAAACTAATACAACATGTGTGTTCACTACACTTCAGTTGAGAAAAAGAAATCATTTATACATTTGCCGGTTTTGTAAGCGCATCTTTCTGGCCTTTCCTTGTCTGTAGGATGCTCTTCTCATTCTCAGCTTCGTATGGACTGGACTTGGATCCTTTTCTGATGCTTATTTTTATGTGAAAGTATGTCATAAACTTTCAGAATGAAAGGGCTTCCAGAAAGCATTTCTAATTCTACAGAGTGCCCTCTTCTGTCGTTTTCGGGAAGTTTAAAAAACTGTGTCCCTTTGCTTCCAGAGCTTTCCCGGCTCCTGCCCTGCTTCAGCCTTCTCACCCTCGTGTAGGCCCCGTCCTGCTTAGTTTTCATTCCACTCCTGGTGGGTTTCCCTCAGTGTGGGACCCCTCCTGGCAGGGAGCCCCGTCAGGCCGTGCTGGAAGCTCCCAGGGGCCGACCGTCCCACCCCACAGGCCCCTCGCCCGCGGCCCTGGCATCCACCATCAGGAGGAGGGCTTGCTCCAGGTCCTGCTCCCGTCCATCAGACTGAACACTGTTGGACACTGGGGCTTATGACTGCTGCTGGTTTGTGCCTCTGTTTGGGGTTTGTGCAGATACCTCATTGCCTAGACTGTGAATGCTGTCCACAGAGGTTTTTCATCGCGGTAGAAAATAAGTAACAGGGGCGCCTGGGTGGCTCAGTCGGTTAAGCGACTGCCTTCGGCTCGGGTCATGATCCTGGAGTCCCGGGATCGAGTCCCGCATCGGGCTCCCTGCTCGGCGGGGAGTCTGCTTCTCCCTCTGACCCTCCTCCCTCTCATGCTCTCTGTCTCTCATTCTCTCTCTCAAATAAATAAATAAAATCTTTAAAAAAAAAAAAGAAAAGAAGTAACAAACGTTGCCCTTTTAACCCCTTTTAAGCCCACAATTCAGATGGCTGCAGGTTTGAGGCTTTGCAGTCTAGCTGCTGTTTTTACACGGGATGCCACTACCCTGTTCCCAGAACCCCTGCTTTCCAAAGTCCTTTCAAATAAAACTGATTCCCGGGGAGGGGGGGGGGGCCTGGGTGGCTCAGTCAGTTGAGGGTCTGCCTTCGGCTCAGGTCACGATCCCGATGGAGCCCCACGTCAGGCTCCCTGCTCAGCTGGGGGTCTGCTTCTCCCTCTCCGTCTCCCTCTGCGCTGTCCCTGCTTGTGCTCTCTCACTCTAATAAATAAAATCTTAAAAAAAACAACAACTGATTCATTGGTCTGTCGTGACAACATTTTACTGAGAACACCTCTGCCTTGACCGGAGAACTGAGAGGCGCCCTACGGTCGTGCTCAGGTATGAAATGGGGACGTGTTTAAGGAGAAACACGTATTCAAGGTTTGGCGGCCCAACAGAACACCGGGACCGTTGTTCAGGACATCCCACTTTGTCACTACGTTCTGAGACGGCCGAGACAGCAGCAGGTAACACATGTTTTCTCATGCCGCCACCGTGAGAATCTGACGCTAACCCAACAGCTTGGTAAGAGCAGGCCTGACGTGAGGGCAGGCAGAGAACTCAGAGCCCGAAAGGACCTGGTGTGAACCCTGCCCTTCCTCCGGCAACACGCTAAGGCGTCAGTAAGGCACGCAGGTGCTGCTGAGGCAGGAATGACGCATGTCACCTCTCTCGCTTGCTGACAAACTCAAAACTCAGACTGAACTACGGATGTGCGGACATCCACGCATCTGCTCGCCACCCCACATCTGCTCAGTCCACACTCCAAGGGAGGCTGATGCTTCACATTTCACAGGAAGAAAGAGACATTCTCTTCTTTAAACAGTTCATGTTTATTATTGATAACAGTAAAAAAATCTTTTAAAGACTATCAGTATTGTATTACCAAGAGTGAGGTAATATGTTTACAAAACATTTACAGAATTTGATATGCAAATAATGAATTTAGGAAGAAAACTGAGTTAAGACACTAGTAATAGAGGGGAAATCAAAAGAACCCTTAGTGCAGGAGGAAGGCGGAGTGTGAGAGTGCAGGGCACTGGAAGAAGGGGCAGAGTCCGGGTCCGGGCGCCCGCGGCCCCCTCCAAGGAGAAGCAGGTGCTGTGTCACTCATGAGGAACCCTGCAGGCGTCTGCGCAGTGATGTGCTTTGAACTCTGAGAGACGCGTTCAACTCTCTGGGGACAAGACAGTGCCACTTCTGAGCCAACTTAAAACGAACACGTCTTCGGACTGGGGGAGGGGGGGGAATGGCTGCAACTCAAACAGTTCTACAAACATCCCTGGGCTGAGGTGGACTGTGGAGGGAAGCGTTTTCTTGGCAGCTGTCAGCAAAATCGCCATCTGAGACACAGAGAGAGAAAGAAAGAAAGAGAAGGAAGGGACCATCTTCAGGTCCTTATAATTTAGAAGCAGGAAGCACTGATCGGAAGCAGCAGAGGTGCACTAACCAACCCTACTGTGCTTTCTGGAAACAAGGCTTTCGGTGCCAATGGCGAGCGTATCTTTTCAAAGGCCACACACTCCGGGAAGGCCGGCAACCACGGAGAAGCCCAGTCTTCGGTTGTGCGGGCCGCCTTGGGGGCCTCCCTGACCCGACATTCCTCACGAGCCCCCTGGGGCTCGCCCGCAGGGCCCACACTTGTCCACCCTGCAGCCACCCACCTCGGGCCTCGAGAGCGGATGGCAAGCAATGCGGCCCAGGCTTCCGTGCCGCTCACACCCGCCGCTAACAGCCATGTGGGTTTTGGCACATATCTTTAAAAACACAGCCTCTTCCAACACACGACACCACACATCACGTCCTTATCACAAACGCTGACCCTACGCAACATCCAGACAGATTCGCAAATGACCTGCTTTTCCCATAAAAAGCTGAAAAAAACATGGGCCAACACAAGAATACCACACTTTGTAACTGGGAATCAAAAACAAAACACAAAAGGCAAACCAAGCTCATATTCTGATTTGCTTCGAAGAAGAATCCCCTGTAACTTGATCTCACTTTCTACTTGCCCCGTTTCTCACCAACACCACACCGACGCCCACCCCCACCCCCACGCACCCCCACACTCACACATGCCCCACTGCCACACACATTGCCACGCTCACCCACGTGTGCCCCCACGCACTGCCACCCACTCCAAACACCCCCCATGCACTGCCTCACTCACACGCGCACCCCCCCCACTGCCACACCCCCCCATGCCTGCGCACGCGCACACACCCCACACGTCTGCAGTGTCCTTCTATGAAGCAGTGGGGCTCCTATAAGCGGCCACACGGCAAGAACACTCATCAGCGCAATGAACACTGGACGATTTCAAAACGGCAAACGTGACTGAGTCTTCACAACAGCCCTCTAGTGACTAGAAAGACCACACGGGCTCTGACGCTATCAAGCTAAGAGGAGGCAGAGGGAACCTAAGTCTAGAGTGAGGTCAGAACTAGCATTTGCAGGTAAGAACATACCAGAAGGAAAAGGGAAAGAATCCCTTCCGCGGGAGTTCACATACAGAAAAATCCTGCTCTGAAAGTACCAAAAAGATGTGGAAAGGAGGAAAGGGAAGCTGTTTCATGGTGGCGGTGCTCTCCTGGCGCTGTGGGGGGTCCCCGAGAGCCCCCGGGCCCACCCGCACCCACTGCAGGACAGCGGGTCACCCGCCCGCGGGGCCCAAGCGAGGTGCTCCTGCAGCCTGCCCCCAAGTGCTCCCCACGGAAGCAGCGCTGCTCGGAGGACAGGTGCCTAGTGGGCGGCCCCTCAATCCATGGGCCGTGCTGGCTAACAGCAGAGGGTAACGCTGTGACGTGGTGTGGGGACGAGCTGGTGGTTCCTGCCCCATGTAGGAAGGTGGGTCACCTCTGAAGGATGGTGTAGGAATTCATCCGCTAATGGACAGGGTGTGGAGGTTGCTGGAAACATTTTTTGCATCAACATTTGAGACGAAGTCAACCTCTTAATTGTATATAAACTACTTTTCTTTCAAGAGAGCCCTTGTGCTCTGCTTTGATCTTGTGCACACTGTATACAAGATCTATGGCTATGGAGTTAGAGTTCCAACTACCTGTCGAGATAGTCTAGGATCAAGAACTACATGTGCCATCTGGAGAGCTATCTGCTACCTAGAGGGTGAGAGGTCTGCACAGTGTGGCCGCCGGGCGGCTGGCGGAACGCGGCAGGCTGTCCGAGGAGGCGCGCTGTCCCCTCCGTGCCCTGGGCTTGGGCGCTGCGGCACTACCTGGAAATCATGGAGCTGGACTGAGACTGGCTGGAGGAGGTGGTGGCGGCGCTCAGCTGGGAGAACCCGCTGTGGCTGGACTCCAGGCTGGTCATAGAGCCTCTGCAAATAGAGCACCGGGAGGGGCGAGGCATGAGGACCCCACTGCGGGCCGCCCTGGCTCCCCGCAGCCCACTCGGCCCCCACAGCACTCACAGAGCAGGCTCTCCCAGAACCGTGGCTCCCTGCTGGCCCGGCCCACAGATGACATCATCAACCGGCCCCAACAAAAGGCCCAAAGGCCACTCCCAGCCGCCCCCGAGCCCCACCGTCCTTGCGGAGCCCCCCTGCCCACACCCGCGGTGCTGCGGGGGCCCTGGGGGCGGGGAGCCCGTACCGGAAATCCTCGGAGCCGATCACTTCGGTGTAGTACATCACTTTGCACTTGTGGGACGACACCTGCAGGGAGGCCAGCACATCGTCCACCCGGGGCAGGTTGGTGGCGGCGCACGCGGGCATGCTGTGGAATCTCCACTGCAGGATGTAGAAGCCCGGCCATCTTGTCACGTGTGAGCCCTGGAATGAGTCAGGCAGCACCGACTGAGAACTTGCTTCCAAGCGCCTACCTTCCACGGGCCCTGGAGGACACCACCTGCAGCCTTCCCCGGGCCCACTCGGCTTCAGCAGGACGGCCGGCCATCTCCGTGGCTGGAGGACCGACTCCTCGCTCAGGGGCCAGTCCCACGCGGCCTCTGGCCCTGCAGCGAGGCCCTTCCCAAGAGCTGCGCAGGCCTCGGGGAGGGACTCTCTGTGTCTGCCCACCCCAAGGACTTGCAGCCTTGGGGGGAGGGGGTAAGGCCACAACAGAAGCAGGCGCCTGGAGAGGCGGGATGAGAGAGCTCAGGGGGCCCTTCATTCAGCCTTCAGGGGGTCAAGAAAGATCATCTGACCAGGCAGTGCTCTCCTGGACCTGCTTCCAATGATCTTACCAGAGCATTCTGGTTAAAAGGATGACAACCTAAAGTACAATGTCAACCTATGAAAATTACTTTCTTCATTTAATTCTGAAGCTTAAACCATCCATTACTTTTAAAACTAAATAAAATACTCTCTTTTATTCTACTTCTCAAACCACGAAACACTGACAGGCTCATCCCTGAAAACTGTAAAGGCAGCAAAATTATGCATCTATTATGCAGGCCAGAAGCACCCAAGAACCACCGTTTTCAGTACAAGCACTCAAAATAACTGGCCAAAATGTAAAAAATGAACTGACAGAGCATTTTTAAATGAATGAGAGTGCTCAGTAATGACAGCTAACAGCTCCCTCAGCACTTGCTTGTCTCCCTGCTATTTGGGGTGACTGTCCTCTCGGTGGAAGTCTGGGTCCCAGCTGTCCACGTGCACTGAATGCCTCTCCCTTCCTTCCACGTCGCTCTTGTGAAACTAACTTCTGAAGAAAACTCATGCACTTGAGATAAAAATTATGGATTCATTCCAAAACCCCTGCTCAGGGCTGAGTTCCTTCTCTTCCTGGGGCTTCCTGGGCCACTCTGACCGTAAATGACGCCGCACACCCCTGCGGGCTCCCCACAGACAGACAGTGCCAGCCGCGCAGGACAGCGATGAAGCAAAAGACCCTTCTTTTTGAAGACAAAATACCCAAGCTGTAGAGAGTCCCAGATGGCTGTACCTGCACACTTTCCCCTTCTTTGCAGATCAGAGGTGACTCCACCATGCTGTAGTCACGACCCAGCTGCCAGACTCTGTCTATTAGCTGCACGTTGTTCCCTCCTGGGGAAGTAATGCTGTGTGCCCCCAGGGAGTCCTTTTTGGGAGGCTGGGGCGACCTCTTGGAGTGGTAGATGTTGAAGACAATGTCCCCTTTGCACACGTCAAAATCCCAAGTGATCACTGAAGAGGCGTCCACAATCTGAATGAGGATCTGGAAAAAGAGAGTGCATTAAGCAACCAAGGTAAGCATGAGCCCCCCCAGTCCCGAGCCGACACTGTGGTGCTTCGTCCCTGAGGGAGCTTCTGGGCCCAGCCGTGTGTGTTGTGGAAGGGAGAGAGACATGTCCCGTCAGCTGTGTCCTCACCCGCACCCACCGTTCTGCCACCCAGCTTTTCCTGCTCTCCCTCCTCCCAACCTTCTTGCTCCATGTCACGTGCCAAACTCCATGCTCTCCCTTAGCTACACCTGCAGCCCAGAATGCCCACTGCACGATCCCAGGCACTCCAACTTCTCCCACTGCACGATCCCTAGCACTCTGACCTCCCACTGCACGATCCCAGGCACTCCGACCTCCCACTGCACGATCCCAGGCACTCCGACCTCCCACTGCACGATCCCTGGCACTCCGACCTCCCACTGCACGATCCCAGGCACTCCGACCTCCCACTGCACGATCCCAGGCACTCCGACCTCCCACTGCACGATCCCAGGCACTCCAACACACTGGCTCCTGGCTGTAAAAATGCCTTAACAACACAGAGCAGAAGTGACTCAAGATGATACAGAAGTGGTTCCATGGATTGTTCTAGGCTGGTGAGCACAAGGATGGTCCCAGAGAAGGTGGGAGCTAAATAAAGGGCACATGGAGGAACAAAGGAAGTGTTCCGGGCAGGGGGAGGGGACAGACTCCCAAGGAGCAGTGGTAGCGTGGGGAGAAAAGAGCCACGTGGCCTGGGGCGGGGGAGGGGCCTCGGCCCCAGGGACTGAGTGCCAACCCAAAACCCAAACTTCCTAATGGCGCCCCTGGAAGGGTTTGCAGCAGGGAATGGTCAAAGTCAGAGAGTTTCAAACATTACTGTGGGAGGGATGTGAGAACTGAACCCAGCTGTGAGACCTCAGCAGAGGCCGTGCCCCCGGCCCCCGGTGAGACCCGTCTGGCTGCTTGTCTGGCTGCTTGCTCTTCGGCGCTCGGCCACCTGTCGTCAGTCAGGCAGACTCCTCGATTCCACCACTGCGGCTTCTCACCACACAGACCCCACCTCGGAATCTCCCTGAAGAGCAGACTCCCTGCAGCACAAGAGTGCTATCTGGGAACAGCGACGGTCCTTCCGCAGCACAGTGGCTCCCCAGGGGCCGAGATCTCCCGGGACGCAGCCCCCTCTGCTGACAGGCACCCTCCTTCCTGCACTCACCGTGGGGACACTGAATTCAGCCTTCATTTCAGGGCTCTTGTGTCCTTGATTTGTGTTTTACTTCACCCCCAAAGCAGGGTTTAGCATTCTGATGTAGAAAACCTTCACATCTCACAGATATCCGGTGATGCACAAGAAACGTCCTATGCCACGGAGTTCCCTCCCACAGACAAGAGCGAGTTACCTAAGAGAAATAAGAACTCCACCTCCTCAAGCCTGGTCTCCAAATAAGGAATGAATATAAATAATCCTCAAGACAGTCATGAAAATCTGAGATTTCCCCTACAGAATCTACGAACGAGGCGGACCAAACCTGTCTCTGCTAGTTCAAACACGGCAAAAGCACCCACGTGCCCCACAAGCGAGGGGCCGGCCATGCGAGGACCCAGGCCAGCAAGGACGAACGCGGATGGCAGTAAGGGGTCAGCTCCCGGCTACCACCAACAGCCTGAGCCCACGGCCCCGCACACTGAACACTGGCTCGGTGCCCAGCGCCCCCGTCCTCAGCAACAACCCCTGAGGCACAAACAAATCTGCCCAGAGCTCAGGAAAGGTGACTTGGTTGTGAGCCCTCACAGCTCAGACCACTCACGATGTCACAGGACACACAGCGTCTGCAAAACACAGGAATACTCTTGCTTCCACACCCAATGTGACAGCAAGAAGGGAAAACAGAGATGTGCTACTTTCTCCTCACTCCATAGGACTTACAAAAATGTGCAAATCCCTTAACAAATGTAAATAACCAAAGCCCAGTCACGAAAAAACAGAAAATGAAACCAGCCCTACATAATCGTTAGATAAACTAGATTTGAGAGTCAACAATCTTCCACAGGAAAGCCCTTCCACACGCAACCCATCCCTGTGCTCAGGGGTCTCTGGTAAAGCAGAGGCCAGGAGGCCTAACCTCCTTCTGGGCGCAGATCCCTCAAGAGATGCGTGTACGTCAGTCAGTGCAGACTTTTACCTCAACTAAAGATCTGAAAAAACAACAACAAAAATCTAAAGACAAAGACCAGAAAAACCATTTGATTCTTCTAAAGTAAATCCTATTGGGAAGACCCGCCGAAGAAGGTGTCTGTTGGGAGCAGGGGCCCCGCCACCCGGGGCCCTGGGTGCAGGCGGCGCACCTCATGCGGGGCTCCTTTGAAGACGCTTGCAGACTGGTAGATGGTCTCGGTCCAGAGCCTGAGGTCTTCGTTCTCCAGCTCCTCCGCAGTCCTGTACAGAGACTTGGGGACCAGTCCGCCCTCGGGCACTTCACACTGGAAACACAAACACAGCAGTAAAAACTGTGCACACAGAAGGGACCCCCTGAAAACCAACACTCCATCAAGGCCCATACGCCCCCAGCCGCTTAGGGAATGGAACACACTGGCAATGTCCAACAGCTTCTGCATGATTTAGCAATGTAAAATTTTAAAACCTCTTAAATCTACCTGTCTCACTTTAACTAAATAAGAACGTGTTGAAGCGAATTTACCACAGAATTTACACTACTAAGTGTGAGGTACTGGACTCCATTAGGAAGTCTAGTTCATGGAAGAATTAGAAGCAGTTACACTACTGTAAAGAGAAAACATGGTATGAAGAAAAGTTTTATTCTCAGCAACTACAGGCTGGGTTGAATTAAAATCTACATACTTCATACATTTCCTAGTTGGCCTTGACCTAGTGACTCAATACTGAAGTTCACAGAATCCCAGCACCTCTTGCATTACCGGCCCTGGGAGGCCGTGACCCAGAGACAGTCTCCAGTGGAAGACCTCAGACGGACCCGGAGCAGGGAAGCAGGGAGCACAGGAAAGCCGAGAAGAGCCTGGACCCACGGATGAATGAGAAGGACTCTCACAGTGGGGAGCACATCATGGTCGGTCCAACGTGCTATGAGTCAGGTCTCCCTCTGCTCCAGCTCACCATCAGAAGGACCAACCACTTGGGACTGTTCGTAATGGGAGTCGTCTGTGGGTCGCTACACAGCTGACCTCCCAGTTTAATTTCATGGCCCTCGCTCGGTAAGGGAGGGTCCGGTGACTCCCCGGCCCCTCGTACCACGCCATGCTGATGCCTGCAATTCTTGACAGCAGGACCGAAGCCCTGAAAGCTGAGTCCAGATGCTGTTCAAACTCCTCTAACCAACCCGAGACTCCCCTGAAAACTGGGTTCGTTAGGTAAATACGTGCATCAAATCCAGTGTGTACACATCTCGGAAAGACAACTTTATTTTCTATGAGGATGATAGAGATCCTTTCCCTAAAGAGAACCACACTCCCCTCTGGCTTCTGCTGTCACTTCAGGAAGCCACCTGGGCCTCTGCAGTCTTTGGTCTCCCTTGCCCTCGTGTCAGCTGGGCACGCCCCGTGGACTGTAAGGTCCTCAAGGACCCCTCATCACGGTTCAGGGCATAGAAGTGGACATGGCTGCCAGATACCCTAGCAACACCATGCATCAAAAGCCCCAGATTACGAAGTATTTCCCTTAATGTGTCCCCTTCAAAATGTTATCCTTATTTATTGTCAAGGAGGAGATCTTGCAGAATCACTTTGAGTTTCTAAAAGTGTTTCTATAAAATGCATAGCTCCTCAAAATAGTTATAAGAAATCTGATCCACACAAAGCTGAGTGAATAAAGCAAGCTGCAATTATATTAGGTTCTAAAACAAATTCTCATTAGCACGTAACAATGAAGAAATGTGCATTTGTCAACCATCACCTAAACACTTCTATGTAGTTTAACCCTGGGTCAGAGAAACGTCAGCAAAATAAAGAAAAACAAAACAAAACAAAAAACAATAGTCCAAACTAAAAGTTCTGAAACTCATTTGTACCAACCGACACCCACCTCTCCTACCCCTGTGAAGCAGCCAAACATAGAGCTGCTTGCCTCAATACCTACCATGCACTCCCCACTCAGGAAATCTGGAATGATCTCCTTATCGATGTAGTCCAGTAGGCCTCCAGGACCCTGGTAGTCGTTTCCTGCATAAATCAGGAATTTCCTTCTGGTGTTGTCATCAATGAATGGACTAACCTGTAAGTAATGAGAAAGGACCACGTAGTCATTTTGCTTTGCTGTCTGATTTCCAAAGATTCAAATCACCATATGAGAGTACGAGTGGGTGGGTGGGGGTAGGGACAGGGAGTGTGACACACTTTTTCTGTAAAGTCCACTTGCATGACAAAAAGACTCCCAGGAATTCTTTCTTCCCTTAAACTATTTGAGAAAGTGTGTATCTTCCCACATTTGTTATTTCCTGACTAGTTCAGGCGAACAGACAAAGGGGTATGAACGCACACCTCTCCGCCTCTGCACGGCTAACCGTTTCCCCCAACCAGCACCACACGCACCAGCGTCCAGAGCACAGGGAACACACGGGGAGCGCGGAGGATGAGGAGGCGGCCGAGCGTCTCGGGGTAGTTGGCCTCCACCACCTCGATGATGCGCAGCAAGGCCTTGACGCCGGGCCTCCACAGGTGCCGCATGTTCAGTCCTTCCAGGTCCACCAGGCAGGTCCACGAGCTGCAGGGGTGCAGACGTGGGAGCTACTCGCTACAAGGCACGCGTGCAAACCGCGTCCTAAGCTAGCTTCTTCTGGATATCACAAAACCGTCATTTATATCCATTTCCAAAAACATACCAGTTTCTAAAAATTAAAGTGTTACGAACCGCATTTCTATCTACTTGTGTGAAGCACATGGGATCAGCGTGGTAGGACCAATCCCTGGGACAGCAAAACCTCAATGGCTAACTGACAATTAATAACCACCTCATTTGGACCTGCTCGTGACCCAGCAAACAAGGTGACATGCTGGGCTGGACATGCTGGGCCACCTCTACGGACCCAACAGGGCACAAATCTGGCTTTTCAACGCACGGTGTGAACTTCAAGAAGCTCTTCTTCCACAAATACCTACTAACCCAGCAGTGTCTCAGGAGCCGACGATACAGCAGGGAACAGAAAACCCTCAAAACTCCTTCCTGTCGTGGTGGAACTTCCCCTCCAGTAAACCCGCTATGCCCTTCTAGTGTCCACCTCTGAACCACTGCACATTTTCCAAATAGTTTACCATAACTACGAGTAAGGTTTGGAAATACAGAATAATCTCCTTGTGCCCCTGCAACGAAAACAAACGAACAAAACCAACCTGCGAACCTGGGCTCCCAAGGACCATGCAGACTAACCAGACGGGCCGACCCACTCAGACTGAGGTGACAGCAATGTCTCACTTGGGGTCAGAAATACCAAAATCCAGCACCTATCCCTCCTAACTGACCGAATTACATGTCAATTAGCTTCTACCTTCTGGAACACTGCAAAAAATGGGAAGCTATTTAGATTTGGCTCTACAAATCTAAAAGCCTAAAAATCACACCAGATTTTGGTCCTAAAAGTCAACTAGAAATATTTACCTCACATTCTCAATAAGCTAGAAGGAAAAACAAAATCAACATCTACCTGATAGGTCGACCAAAGACTTTTGTATTTTCTTCACACCGTCTCAGCCCTTCTTCGTTTATGGAGAGAACCTGTGTGTAAAATGGCCATAAAAAGCCCATGATTAGTCTAGTAACGCCACTGTGTCAAGCTATGAAACACAGAGACAATAATACAGCCCACTGAGTGGGGAATGGAGTCTGACGCAGGGCTCGATCCCAGCACCCTGGGATCATGACCTGAGCCGAAGGCAGACGCTTAACCCACTGAGCCACCCAGGTGCCCCTGTTTGTTCGGTTTTTAATTTAAGCACATTCTTCTCTTCATATCTGCCCATGCTATGGAGGCCAAAGTGGAAGGGGAGCCGGGAGTTCAGGGGGCAGGAAGGAAGCATTTATAATCGTCCAGATAAGAGATGTGAAGACCTGCAAGTAAGGAAGTGCCGGGCAAAGAATACTATGAAGCGGTCTGATCCGAGAGACAGCTCAAAAGGAGAGTGGGGGGCGAGGGGGGGACCATGGCAATGAAACAAGAAGACCCCAAATCGGTCCCCACAAAGTCATCTTGTGTGGCTATACAGATTTTTTGTTGATGCTTCCCTGTGAAAAACATTTTTATAATTTCCGTGCCCTCTTTTGAAATTTTAAAAATGTATTAATAGATTGGCCTAATTACAAAAGCACTCCATGCTTGCTCTGATAGCTGTAAGATCACCATCCTGCTGGCAAAAGAAGGGGGCGGCGACCTGCCCAGGAAGCACTTACGTATCGCAGCAGAGCCTCCTCCCCGAGGGCTCTCACCAAGCCCTTGGTGTCCATCTGCCCCAGCCTGAGAACGTACAGTGGCCGCCCGTCTGCAGGAGGGGAAGCAAAGGTATGATCAGCACCATTCCTGATGAGAAGCTGACAATACAACTCTAGGGACCTTAATAAGGAGCGTGCTTTCCCACTTAGAAGCTGCAGCTGGCTATGTGTACAGGAGATTCCCCCCAACCACTGCCCCTCTGCCCATGATGAGAGGCACCAAGTGCAACTCAACCTCTCATCTGGCTCCAACCACCGGTACCGACCGGGGCCATTGCTAGGCTCGGCCTCCTCACTTAAACAACCAGGGGGTTGAGCAGAGCTGACTTTCAAGCCGGGGGGACCTCAGAAGATCCAGAGACACATTTTCTGTGAATATGGAGTATTTTAAATTTTTATATCTTAGATAAAACAATTTTTTTTCATTTCATGAGTTATCAGTAAGTTAATGTCTAGATTTTTTTTTAAAAAGCCAGCTTCCCTTGATTCCCATTCAAAGGATCAGGATAAATGAGTCCTTTCAGGAAATTTTTAAATCCATACCAACCAGCACATCTTGGCTCTACATGTTTATACCCCGAAGGTCTAATGGATGGAACGTGAGAGGAATCTCATTCACTATACAAATGCCCTATCATCACAGGCCAGCTACATAAAGGGGAAAAGATCTCGGAGGCCAGAGTGGCCCTTGAGTCAGCAGATTCTCTAGAATCTGGACTTCTGACACTTGGTGCCACAGGGGAGCAGCAGAAAGGATAGGAACGGAACCTGCTGCTGACAAGCAATTAAGACTTGTCTTCTGTTAATGGAGGGTCAGTCCTGTCATCCTGACAAAGAAGTCCAAATTTTCCTTGTATTTATCACCAGTCTGAACTAGATCTGTTCTACTTAAAACAAGAGGTCTTTGTGCTCCCAAATCTTGTTGAAAAGAAGATTTATAAAAAGTGTCTCCCAACATTTATAAGACACATTTGTTAATGTTTCACTACCAAACTTTAATCTTTGAAGGGTGGGAAAGTAGAATAAATATGTTGCTAGCAAAAACAAACAGAGCTACAATTAGTCTGGAAAAGTACAAAAGATGCAGTCCAGAAAACACACAAATCCGAGCTGTCCCATTCTGGAAGAATCTGCCTGGAGGGGGAGGGAGCCCACGGCCATCCCTGTGCCTGCTCCACATCCACGGTTCCGTTCTGTCCACTGTCCAACTCCGAACCAGGAAATACCGAGCAGCCTCTGGCAATGCCTGCTTTCCTGCAGGGCGTGCCTTGGATGCAATCCGAGAGAACCCTGCTCACTTAACTTACCCTTTGTTTTATGCTATCACTTCCTTGGCTTATGTTTTGCTTCCTGCCCAAAACAGAGCTGAAGTTCTTCACTGTTTCGATGTAGAAAACCTGGCTACATACTGTTACAGATCTTGTAGGGATTTATTAAAAGTTCCTTTACTAGCACTGTGCTCCTGAAAACACTGCCCTCAAACTCGTGGGTTTTTTAAATAAGTCAAAACAAAGTCTTTGTGACTAAGAAAGGAGGTGAAGAAACTTGGCGGCCAAGGGCCACGAGCCGAGGGAAGGAGCAGACAGCCCGCACCTGCTGCTCTATGGCGGACCTCAGGGGGCTTCCTAGTGGGCAGGGTGGTGTGGGGCTGGCTGTGATGAATCGGCGCCACCCTGGGAGAGGGAGGGCCCAGGCATTCACGGGTCCCTTCAACTCTGCACAACGTGGCCTCGAAGCATGTCCGGGATGCCCAGCCCACCTTTGTCATGATGGTGCCAGCCTCCCGCGTAGTAGTCCTGAAGGACCTGGGGAGGGCTCCAGGTCTCGAGAATGTAGTCCACCTGGTGCTGCTTTCGCCAAGTCAAAGACTGACACATGATCTCTCTGGCTTTGTCGATATTGAAGTCCCGGGCACGTAAGAACCGAAGAATATGCTCATCTTTTGGGATCTAGTAAGAGAAAAAGATGTTTCTAAGCAATGTTAAAAGTTGCTAAGGGGAAAAAAAAAACCAAGTTACTAAGGGAATAAAACTCTAAAACTGTCACTTCTCATCCAGAGGGAGCTGCATTTTTGCACTATATAAAATTAGCCGTTACTAAAAAAACCTTCCTCGATGCTTTAGAAAACTGGTATCATTAATCTGAATAATCTTTATAGTATTCCATTTTAGTTTCAGCCAAGTAGAGCAAAGGCATAAATAATTTGTTGAACATCAGATGCTTCAATTCACTGGACTGATTTATGATTATGATCTGGGTGCACTTTTCTGTATTATACAACAACAAAAGTTCGAATACACAAGTGTTGTTGGTTTTAGTGGGGCGGGGGGGCCTTCCTAACACACACCTCCTCTACAGTCTGCTATCGGATATGTCGACTTCTCTGAGTGAGAAAGAAGTCTCGTCTGGCCCGGCCGTCTTCCTCTGCAGCTGTGCGCTCACTGATGCACGCCGCTGGTCCACAGGGGACAGGAGGGCGGCGGGTGGGGAGCCTGCCAACAACCCCACTACCGGGAGAGCAACTCAAGGCACTGAGAGGGTGTCGCTGCCACTCAGAAAGGATGTGGGTGCCAGAAGCAAAGGGCCTGGCTTCAAACCCTCACCCCAGCACTCACTCACTGGAAGGCCTCAGGCAAGTGACCTCACTGCTCTGTGCCTCAGTTCCCTCACATGATAAAAACACCACCTCAGAGGGCTGCTGGAGGACCTCATAAAGACCCTAAGAGCGTCTAGTACACGGTGCATGCACAACAAATGACAGCCATCACTACAATGGTTGTGCTCTCGACAAGTGACACTAAAGAGTCCTCAGGGTGTGTCTCTAGTAACCCAGGCTGACAGAATTCGAGAGCGGGCCGGCTCCATGCAACCCCAGCTTCCCTTTTACTGAGTGGTGTCAGTACCCAGCTGGACACACCAACCTGCCTGTGCTCACCACTAGCCCCCCATCAGTATGAGGCTTATTATTAGAAAAATGGGATTCCTTAACAAGGCTAAAATTCTACCAAAAACCTCAAAATGAAAGCTCAAACACTTCTGGTCTTGGAATAATCTGTGAACTCCTTCCAAAGCTTCTGATAATTAAAATGTCTGAATACTTGGGGGGCCTGGGTGGCTCAGTCAGTTGAGCGTCTGACTCTTGGTTTCGGCTCAGGTTGTGATCTCAGGGTCGTGAGACTGAGCCCCACATCGAGCTCCTCGCTCAGCGGAGAGTCTGCTGGATATTCTCTCCCTCTTCTTCACCTTCTACCCCTGCCCCTGCTCTATCTAAAATAAATAAATAAATATTTTTTAAAAAGTCTGAATACTTGGAATATAATATTGCTTTGCAGCTTGACCTGTAATTGTTTTTAAGGGAGACCCTCCTCTGGTAAACCTAGAAAAGCATAGCTGATCGTACATAGAAGGGCATCACGACTCTCCACGAGGGACTCAGATGCCACACCCAGAAATACAGAGCCAGTGATGCTGGGACTGAGAGGGACATCCCCAGCTATGGCAATCGGGAACATTTACTCTGAGTAACTACGAACAGGACCAGGGTCCATAGCTCACAGACAGCACGCCCGCACATGGGTGCCGGTTCTCACTTTGCCCTTGTGGGTCTCCTGGAGCCACTGGCGAAGCCGGATCAGGCAGCTCTCCTGTAGCGGGGTCAAGTCACCCAGGTATCTCTTGATGTAGTCCGCATCTAGTTTGTCTGGAATGTAAGTTACATGACATTTACACAAAGAACACTGGAACGTGAAGGCTTCCAAAGTCATCCTGCTCAGTAAAGTTAAGTGTGGTCCCCAAGTCACAGAACTCAATGACACCCCAGGGACAGCAGAGCTAAGCTGGCCCCCTCGAGACCCTCAGTGATAGTCTGTAAGAGCTAATCACTGACCAAGCCCCAGGCCAGGCTACTGATTCAGTTATATTCCCTGATCACCCTGTGGTCAACTCTATTTGCAAAGTCTTAATACTAGTCACGACAGAAGAAAATCTGTAACAGATACTGAGAGACTATTTTAATTCAAACTTATATAAAGAGGACCTACATGACATAAGACTGAAATAAAACAAGTATGTGGACTTAAACCTATTCTGAATAGAGCTACTGTACTCAAGAATATAAGAAATCTTCTTCATGACGCGGTACCATAAATACAGCAAACATTCACAAGATGGAAAAATAAAACGTGTCCCCAAACCAATCAAAACACCTGTCACCTGCTGCCTACTGCACGGCAAACAGATGGCGCAGTTTAGCTGCAGAGAAGAAAGCGTGGAGAGAGAAACAGCAATACTTGAAGAAAACTTGTGAGTGGTAGAATTTTCTTGTGTGGTTTTACAACGGGCATCACTCTGAGAAATAAAGAGGTGCGTGTGTGCACGTGCGCGTGTTTAACACACATGAAAGGCAGCAGAGCACAGCGGCTACGTGCAGACCCTGGCGCCAGCCGCCCAGCTCCATCCCAGCGCCACCACCTGCCATTGTGACTCCAGGCAACTTACTCAGCTCCTCTGGGCCTCAGTTCACTCATACATGAAATGAGGGTAATAAGCACTTCGTACCAAGAAGGAACCACTGTTAAGTGAGTAAATAAATACTCATTAAGTGCTTACAACAGGGCCTAGCACAGAGTGAGTATAAAGTGTTTGATGGTGACACAACTGTGTTAAAACGATTACTTGCTACCTTTCATTCACTAAAGACGCCTTCAATTAAAATAAATTAAACACATTTCCTGGTTTCAAGAAAAGAATAACTTGATATAACCCTTCCTGCCCATTAAAAAAAACTAAATGCTTCCTCATTCTAAGAAAAAAATAAAATGTGGAAAAGGGACAGTAACAAAATTATGTCCACATGTCCTCAGGACACAAGAATGGGTGGAGGAAGCAGAGGGGAAAGGACTCCATGGAGGCCCCAGCCTTGCTTGTGGGACGACCCTCTTTCCGACCCACCGTCAGGGGTCCCCGCCACGGGCTCGGGTGGCCCGCTGGGGCTGCTGAGGGCCTCACTGCCCAGCCCCTCCGCCTGGGCAGCATCTGGAACCACAAGAGCCAAGGATGCTGCCTGTTTCTTGCACAATGAGGAGGTCTCTGAGGACGGCGCAATGGAAGGCGGAGTCCAGCGGGGCACAAACGTTATGCCTTCTTCTTCCAACTGACGAAGATAGTATTCAATTATTTCTTTTCCCTTTAAAATAAAACCAATTTTAAGGTTAGTATATATTCAACATTCAAATTATTCATCTCCCACAGGTCTTTAAAACACTAATAAAAAGTGAATTGCTACAGAATAAATCTATGAAAAAGTGAAATGCCTTTGTGTTTTTGTTTTTCATAATTATTTTACACTTGATCTTAGCCAAAAGGCCGAGAAGCGATTTTCATAATTATTTTACTTCCTCCTCTCCAATGGTCTAGGAAATAATATCTAAAGAGATGGAATTTTTTTTATGACTAATTAAAAGCACCGATTCATCACACTTGTACTCAATTAATGCTTTGTGTCTCAATCCAAATTTTTTCTAACACCCTGAAAATAAAACAAGCCTTCAAAAAGCACTTAGAATCCAACATGGATACACTTCACAACCATATTCCACACCAACACTGAGCAGCAGTATAAAAATGAGAAGGAAAGTGTGGTGCCTGGGGGGGGCACAGTCAGTTAAGCGTCCGATTCTTGATTTCAGCTCAGGTCATGATGTCAGGGTCGTGAGATGGAGCCCATCAGGCTTCGCACTCAGCAGGGAGTCTGCTTGAGATTCTCCTTCTCCCTCTGTGTCTTCCCACTGCGCTCATGCACTCTCTCTCCCCCCCGCACCTCCCTCCCTCTCAAATAAATCTTTAAAAAAAAAAATGAGAAGGAAAGTTTTTCCACGGAAGGTAAACCTAATAACCCAAGGCCTGGGGATCCCCAAGAGATCCCCGGCAAGCACCTCCTCATGCAGCACCTCCTGCCCACAGACCGAGGTGGCAGCTGGGGGCGCTGTAAGCTAGCTGCTCCCGCCTCACCCCCCCACCCCCCAACCCCAATCTTCCAGTGATTCTAAGCAGAGGGCGTCATGGCCTGTGGCTACATGCTCCTCCTTACCTCCACCAGCCACCAGCATCATCTGAACCCGCATCCAACCCTGTACCTCCCTGGAACACAGGCTTGGGGAAAAGCCAAAGTATTTCCTCGTCTTGAAATGGCTGGGCTCCCTGACTAGCCCATTTCCAGCCTCCTGAAAACACTGCCAGCACCTCGGAGCACCTCAGAGGCTCCTGCCTCCCCGTTTCCATAAAATCCCAAACTGGACTCACTTTTTTAATGTTGCTGGTATATTGTTTCATTGCAATTTTTTCCACTGTACTTTCAAAACCAAAGAAAGATTTAATATCTAAACTTGCAGACTGTTCAAAACAAGTCCAATCTTCATTTTCAGGGTGAACCTGTAGATAAATGAGAAGTCATTCCCATTAACTATGCTGACAACTGACAAGGTCATTTGCTCATCAAGTGGTAACCAAAAGAAAACATTTTATTTGACTACTATCATTATCATGAAAGCACCAGATGGAAAAATTACACAGAGAGGTTTAAAATCATGAAAAGACCTAAATCATATTTCTAAAATAGTCTAAAAAAAAAAATTCTAAAAATGACTGTGAAAAGGAGAGCTTCATTTTCATTCTTGGTTCATTTGTTCATCACATTTATTGAGCAGTGTTCTCCATCATAAACAAAATGAAGATCCCTGCCTCATGAAGCTTACAGTCTGAAGGGGGAGAATGGCAATTAGCCATAAACATAAGAGGTAAGAAATTCTGTCGTTGTTGGAAGACAAGTGCCAAGGGAGAAAGGAACGGTGGAACAGGTTAAAAGGACCAGGGTTGGGGGCGGGGGCGTGGCGGGGAGGAAGCAGAATTAAATAGGGTGTTCAAACTGGCTTCATCCAGAAGGGCAGAAATGAGCACAGACTGAAGGAGGTAAGGCAGGAGTCAAGCAGAGATGCAGGGGCGGGGGGGGGGGGGGGGGGGGGGGGGGGCAGAGGGTGCACTTGGAGCAAAGGTCCTTAGGGGAAGCACGCCTTCGTGACCAGGAACAGGCTCGTGCACAAGGAAGGCAGGACAGCAGATGTGTGATCAAGAGAAAATGCAAGGCCTTGTAAGCCACTGGAAGGCCTCTGGGCTCCTTCTCTGAGTGAAATGCAGTAACACTGTAGAAAGTATGACATGATCTGATATACTTTAAAAGGATCATTTTGGATTCAGCACTGAGGATATGTTGTAGGAAGGTAAGGGAGAAGCAGAGAGACCCTATTAGATTCTTCTAATAATCTGGTAACAGAAGTTATTGAAGATGGTGTGGCAGATAAAAGCACTAAGCCTGATCTTAGAAGTATGCATTACAGGTATGCTCCCTCCCTTCCCAAAGTCTGCATTCCACCACTTTGCTTTTACAAAAGATCTACATTTGTACTGGTTTTGATAACCAAAAGAAATCCAAAGAGGATTTCCGCTTTTAGGAAAAAGGGCAAAAAGCGAAAATAGCATTCACCATTTGTTTTGCAAAAGCTGTTACAGAGGCGACTCGTACCCCAAGCCCAGCCCGGAGACTGCCACCAAGCCCCCTGCCAGAGAGCCACACTCAGCATCTCAGCATCAGGACTCCAGAGCCTAGAACTGTGTCTGTAGGCACCTGGGCTTTATCTGCATTTATTTTGTACATTTGTTAGCAAGATGTGTCCTAAGGTCTCAGAAAAGCTTAAAGAGGTTATTTTTTGAGTCTAGGAATGCTAAAAAAAACTTCCATATAAATTCATGGTAATTTGCTGTTTCGCTTTGCCCCATTTCGGCTTACGAAAGAGTTCACAGAAACACTCTACTTTCAGAGAGTGGAGGAAAACTGTATCTCGGGTCTGTCCATATACACTTCTAAAGTGTTAGAGTGGCGCCAGAGATGAAGGGGCATATAAAGTAACATTTAAAGACAAATCAAGGGGCGCCTGGGTGGCTCAGTCGTTAAGCAACTGCCTTCAGCTCGGGTCATGATCCCGGGGTCCTGGGATTGAGCCCCACATCGGGTTCCCTGCTCCGCGGGAAGCCTGCTTCTCCCTCTCCCACTCCCCCTGCTTGTGTTCCCTCTCTCGCTGTGTCTCTGTCTGTCAAATATATAAAATCTTTAAAAAATAATAATAAATAAATAAAGACAAATCAAGACATCACTAGGCTCCCTTAAATGCTACGACAACGTAACCCATTCTGAGGTAAACTACACCTGCCAGCCACCTTGCGGATCCCACCAGTGAGAAATGAGTGACCATATGTGCTGAAGAGCTGCCCTCTGAGACAAGGCAGTGGACTGTGTAAAGAGGTGGCCAAGCAACCCCCCACAGCACACGGCAGCCCGCACTCGCGTCCTTCCCCAAATGCCGGGTACTCACGGTGTAGCAGCAGTGCTCATTGATGATGACCCGATTAGAAAAGGTTTCATTGTGAGCCTCAATGTGCAAAGTACGTTCTCGAGAATTCAGTGAGTTTTTCTGGACAAAATAAACATAATCAACTCCTGCAATCTTTAGAAAACAAAATAAAGAGAAAAAGGGCTTATTAATAATACCAAACGCAACAGAAGCTGTGAACGTAAGCTCATCTAGTTTGGGGATGGCCTTTCTAAGGTGTCCCCGCAGGTACCTTTTTCAGCAGCCTTGGTGCGTCTATGTCCAGCTTACAGCGCCTTTCTATAACGTGAATAGCCCCGTCTTCACTCTTGAACTCATTCACAGTGTCACTGTCCACAAACATTGGAATCAAAGGACAGGTAGGAAACCTCCTTTCGTAGGCCTACGAAAAAATTTTTTTAAAAAAGTAATTGAACAAAGATGCAATCTGACAGTTTGTCATTGATAGTCTCCCTGGAAAAAAAGCATCTCTTAATACATGTCAACATGTTACATTAGAGTCCTCTTTCTCTTTACATCATAAGCTTTCATTAAAAAAGAAAAAGACATTCTATGTTCATGGATTGGAAGACTCAACGCAGTAAGATGTCAACTCTTCCCATACGGATATAGAGGCTTAACATAATTCCTACAAAATCCCAGCAAGGCTTATTTTTTACGCTACAGGCAAGATTATTTTAAAATTGATATGGAAAGGCAGAAGAACAGAAATAGCTACAACAATTTTGAAAAAGAAGACTAAACTGGGAGGAATCACTCTACATGGTATGGTATTAGCGCGGACTACACACCTACAGTAATCCAGGCTATTGGTACTGACAGAGGGACAAAGAGATCAATGGACAGATTAGAGAGCTATAAATTGACCCACACAAATATGCCCAACTGATTTTTGACTAAGGTGCGATAACAATTCAATGGAAGAAGTATAGCCTTTTTTTCCAACAAATATTACTGAAGAAATTGCACACCGACAAGCAAAAAAAAAAAAAAAAAAAAAAAAAAGGACCTCGACCTGAACCACACACCTTATATAAAAATTAACTCACAATGGATCAAGGACTTAACCATTTTTGTAACCTTCTTGAAATGACACCACTATAGGGGCGCCTGGGGGGCTCAGTCAGTTGAGCGTCCAGCTCTTGGTTTCAGTTCAGGTCATGATCTCAGGGTCATGGGGTTGAGCCCTGTGTTGGTTCCACACTCAGCACAGAGTCTGCTTGAGATTCTCTCTCTCTCTCTGCCCCTACCCCCCAAAATAAATGAATAAACTCTTAAAAAAAAAAGAAATGACACCACTATACAAATGCAGAACAGATTAGTGGTTGCTGTGCGGTAAGGGCAGGGGGGATGTCGGTGTGACTGTAACAGGGTAACAAAGAAAGATACTTGGAAAATGTTCTGTATCTTCACTGCATCAACATCAATATCCTGGTTCCGATGATGTTACTACAGTTTCCCAAAATGCTACCTATTGGGGGAAAATGGTTAAAGAGCACATGGCCTCTCTCCATATTATTCCTTATGAATAAAGTATTATTAATAAATCATGAATCTTCAATAATCTCAAAATAAAAAACTAAATTAAAAATAGAAAGTTTCACTTGCTATATATAATTCATCCAAACTTTTAGAACATGCACTCGGGCACCTGAGTTTGCTGTGTGGTGTGTGGTGGTCCTTGAAGACAACTTTGCTGAAGACCTTGCTACATTCACACTAAAACCTAAGCTACCTAGCAGCTCACAGGGGTGCATGAGCAGGAAACCACAGGACTCGGGATGACAAGTCCTGGGCTGTAAGAAGGAGCATAAAAAAGAAGCCCAGAGCTGGGCTCACCAGTTCACTGAACTGATGCTCCTAATAAAGTGACAGACGTCACTCCTCCGTCGGGTTGTCCTAAAATGGTGGGGGGGGGGGGGGGCTGACTTCCCACCTTAATCACAACCAAGCACAGATTTAAGAAGAAATGTATGGTGTTAAAAAGATGAATGAAAATCTGAAAGCAACATGGACTGCTCTGATTTTACCTCTAACAAGGAGCGAGTGGTTTGGGGGCACCACCATACTAAAACCACCACCTTTCACGGAGAAGTTTCCTGACGTTCCCCGTGAACAGGTGTGAAGTCTGCACAGAAGTAATACTCCGATCACAAGAGCTGCACTGAAAACCCACTACAGCACCAGAGCCACCTATTAATCCCTCCACCTGGTTTTCACCAATCCTGCTCCAAGTGATGCTCAATTCTCTGTTACATATCTCATCTCCTCTCCATAACATCGTAGGGTTACACCAATCTGAACACTTTGGGCTGTGCTCCTGCCATCTACATGTTTACAGGATCCCACGCTAGGGAATGCTGGAGGGAGGGGAAATGAAGCAGACAGTTCAGGAAAGGGAGTCAGGGTGATATGAAAGCATACTGAGAATACGCAAGGTATAAAGGCTTGAGGAGAAAGAGAACACCCTCAGCTTTGGTGAGTTGGTGGTTTGGGAAAGCTTCATGGAGGAGGAAGCACTGACATGGCCTCAAAGTGTGGGAAGGTCTGTCTGTCGTCAGCAAGGAGGGGAGAGATTTCCAGGAAAGAGAACCCAAGAACGCAGCCTAAGGGAACAGGCACCCAAAGCTGGCAGAGGGGAGGGAACGGGACTGTGATAAGGCGGGTCTCCACTGAGCACTGACCACATGGCCAGGCCCTGCGGGCACAGTGCTGGCCGCCCTGGAGCTGACCTCCTCCACAGCGGACAGAGAAGGAGGGAACTCTACCATGTGACCAGCGTCGCCTTTTCAGAAAATTAATGACCGTCTTGCACAGGGCATCTGGAAAGGAGGCAAAATTTACATGGCCACCAGTTATATTTGCTTTTTAAAATGTTTTTACTTTGGGAGTCAAAAACATATTCTTCATATTTATCTACTCCCCTCCTCCACTCAAATATATTCTGAATCCCATTACTGCTACAATCTTGATAAATCACACAATATTTGTCTCTTAATGCATTTTAAATCAATAACATCTAAGAAGTTTATCCAATTGCTCAGACAATACCACAGATAAGTCTCAAGGAGGCCCTAAAATTTGTATTAAGCACTACACACATGAACAATTCTAGAAAAAAATGTGCTATCATTTGTTCTACAGATACTGAAAACCATCTAAACTGACTTCTAAATTGTAACACATTAAAAAAAAAAAAAAAACCACCAAAAAACCAAAACCTGGCTTTGTACATTCCAGCACTATGACATACCAAAAAACTGAGAACACTAGGGCTTCAAACAAAACAATTCTTTTTAGGTTACGTAAAGGGTAAAGCAAGGACTCACCAAGAAAAAACGTAAGCTAGGGTCTCTCCTACTGAAGGACTATTAGATCATTTTCAACATACCCACAACATCTTCTAAACCCCTGAAATAGAGTGGTCAGCACAGGGCATTTCCCACACGGCCTAGCCTCTAATTCAACACACAGTACAAACTTTCCGTGCCCTGTGAAGTCATCCAGCCGGGTATTCACAAGGGCACACTCACCTGTACCTCGGCCAGGTGGCATTTCAAGTACCCCGGCTAGGAAGCATCTACCTTCCTCCCTCCACGGGCTGGTCTGCGTCCGTCACCCTGCCCCAGATGTGTTACTTAGCCACAGTGCAGACACCAAGTCCCATTTTTCTTCACATTGCCTAAAACAATGTCACTGTTCAATAAACATTCTTTGAATTATGGAATAAAACCTTACTAAATAAACCAATGAATCCAGCTTTTTGTTTCCTGTGCTCATTTACCTGGGCCAATCTTTCAGAGATATATAAGGTTAATGAATTCTGCATTCTGTTAGCACAGAAAATCCTAAATTTCTAGAGGGTTGTGGAAAAGGAAGACTGCAGAAAGTGTCAGTCTCTGAAACTGCTTACAGATACCAGACCCCAGGTTTTCGGCACAAACTACAATCTATAAAGTTGCTACAGCCTCTGAAAAATAGAGGCATTCTAGTTTTAGCCACAGGAAGAGCCTAGAAGCAATGACATATCAGCAGTCACAAGAAACTTGGCATCTAGAACCTGGTTTCTAAATACCACTCCCTACCACAAAGGAAGGCGTGCACTGTGAAGAAGTGGCTGATTACAGGTCTGAAGGAAGGAAAGGTCAAGGTGAATCTGAAGTACTATCAGAAATCGAGGATGTGCTCAGTGACTGATGGGGACATGTCAAAAGGACACAGAGGGCGCCTGGGTGGCTCAGTTGGTTAAGCGTCTGCCTTCGGCTCAGGTCATGATCCCAGGGTCCTGGGATCGAGCCCCGCATCGGGCTCCCTGCTCAGCGGGAAGCCTGCTTCTCCCTCTCCCACTCCCCCTGCTTGTGTTCCTGCTCTCGCTGTCTCTGTCTCTGTCAAATAAATAAATAAAATCTTTTTTTTTTTTTAAAGATTTTATTTATTTATTTGACAGAGAGAGACAACACAGGCAGGGGGAGTGGGAGAGGAAGAAGCAGGCCTCCCGCCGAGCAAGGAGCCCGATGCGGGGCTCGATCCCAGGACCCCGGGATCATGACCTGAGCCGAAGGCAGACGCTTAACGACTGAGCCACCCAGGAGCCCCAATAAATAAAATCTTTTAAAAAAAAATTTAAAAAAAGGACACAGAGACCGGCCTGAAGGGGTTCCCCTCCCCAACTTTGGGGTCATTTGAGCACCAGAAAGAGAAAAGATAGTAAAGCTTTATAAGCCATAGAGTGATACTCAAGAAGAATGGGCAGGGGAGGAAATCTTACAGGAAAATGTCACCTAATAACCACAAGAGCGAACGACACAATTAGAGAATCCCAGTAGTGCAAGCACTAATCCTCAGTCACGGGTTCAGACAAGGACCACCAAAGGGCACTGGTGAGGGGGGTTGTTGGATGAGGTACCACAGTCTCACACTGTCATCCTGCAGCTTACCATTACACAGAGGTGCCTTTACGTTGGAAAGATCTAGTAGATATCACCTGGACAGAACAATTCAACTCAGGACCAACAACGGGACAGCCTGACAAGCTGATGGGACGCAATGGAAGCACACACAGCTCACACAGTCCTCACAACAAAATGGTGAGCCTGGAGCTCATCGTGAGGAAACAATCAGATAGGTCCAAGTTACAGAACATTGTACAAAACCACCAGCCTGGACTCTTAAAAATAAGTGAAAAATGCTAGTGTCTTGAAAGATGAACAGAAAAAGCAGAGACCAATCAGAATAAAGGCAATTAAAGAGACAGGACCATCAAATGCACTGGCTCTTTGATTAGAATAATAACAGCTATACAGAATATTTAAGGAAATGTGACCATGCATCACACGTTAAATAATACCATTCTGTCAGTGTTAAATTTCTCGGGTGTGATGATGATGACCGTTAAGTAGAATTTCTCTTCTTAGGCAATACATGCGTTAGTATTTAGGGCAAAAGTGTTAAGATATACACAGCTCACTTTCAAATGGTTCTGCAAAATATATACCGTGTGTATGTGTGTGTGAGTGTATATGTAAGAAAGAAAGCAGATGTGCTAATTTATCTAAGTGGAAATGTATACAGGTATTCACTATACTTCCTCAATTTTTTAATCATTTTTTAAATATTTTATTTATTTATTTGAGAGAGAGAGAGAGCAAGTGAGCACAAGCAGGGGGGAAGAGGGAAAAGCAAGCTCCCCACCAAGCAGGGAGGCCGATGTGGGGCTTGATCCCAGGACCCTGAGATCGTGACCTGAGCCGAAGGCAGACGCTCAACCGACTGAGCCACCCAGGCACCCCACTTCCTCAATTTTTTTAAAAATTGTAATTTCTCAAAAGAAAAAGTTGGGGAAAATATTAATAGGAGAAGGTAACTTTGGAGGGGGAGGGCCATATGGAAACTAGCAGCGCTTTTGCACATAACTGACTGAATATGACACTGTCCTATTTCATACCTGAAAATGTACAAACCTGAGGTTTGCCCCGGCCTCAGCCCAAGGTGAAAGGCCGGGTGTGCAGTCCACCAGGGACATGTGCCTCTGTACAGTGGCCCCCTACCCAGTCCTGCCACCATAGCTCTGAGGAGATGCAGGTCCAGAGAGCTCCAGCTTCTGGTTGTTCAAGAGAAAACAGCAATCTGAATTTCTATGTGAAGCTTCCCTATTTTTAAAACCTCGTTTGGGACAATGAGCCCACATAAGCAGACCTGCGAGTCTCCTCTCTGCACAAAGAAGTCTCTCCAGGAGGGGCGCCTGGGTGGCTCAGTTGGTTAAGCGACTGCCTTCGGCTCAGGTCATGATCCTGGAGTCCCGGGATCGAGTCCCGCGGGCATCGGGCTGCCTGCTCGGCAGGGAGTCTGCTTCTCCCTCTCCCACTCCCCCTGCTTGTGTTCCCTCTCTCGCTGTGTCTTTCTCTGTCAAATAAATAAATAAAATCTTTAAAAAAAAAAAAAAAAAAGAAGTCTCTCCAGGAGAACTGAGCAAGAACCCAGGCTAAAGCTCACATCGGGTCCAAATCACCGCCTCAGGAGAGCTGCAGGAACTTCCAAATGTCTTCTTTTTTGTGACTATCTGCAGTATTATCAAGTCACTTCCTAATCACACTCAGAATTTATCAAACACAAAAATCAAGAAAGGCTGAACAAAATTAACTCTTCCAGAAGGAACTTCTCCAGAGAGAAAGAAATGTTCTTCAATGTCTCTTAAAAGGAAAAGTTGCTCTCGCAAGAGAAATAACTATTATAATCATTTGTTCACTCTTTTTGTTTAACAGAGCAATTGTTTCAATAATAAAAACAAAACCAGGGCCTGATCCATTTGCCCTGGGAGGAAAGCTGCCTTCTGGGTAACTTAGCTTCCTCCTACCTTCCTACTACACCCACTCTTCCTCTTTCAAACGGGATTTCTGAGACTGTAATTTGGGAGCCTGGCAACAGTACTTTCAGTTTTTAACCAATCTTGGAATGCAATTTTGAGACATTAGAAGCTTGTACTGTGCTAAAGAAAACCATACTTTAGTGAAGACATTTCAACTTGAGAATTAATGAGCTTACCAGTGCATTCTGCCAGGAAAACCCATTTAAAAGAAATTCCATTTAAACAATCTACCTTTAAATTGAACTATGTTCATACACAATTTAGCCAATGAACTAGCCAGCTGCTTTCTGTGTAACAACTTGGATATTCTATGGCACTGGACATGACATCAAACTCAGACACAGATCTGGTTTTACCCCAGAAAGAATCCGAAAAAACCAAACATGGCTTAAGTGTGTCTCAGAAGTCGCTGGTGCTCAAGGAAGCAAACATAAAACCTATGAAGACAATAGGGCAACCTGACCAAAGTCCCTCAGAGTTAGGATTCCATGATTCATAGACTATCAAAGCGACAGGGACTTACAGAGGGCCTACCATCTAAGGCATTATGTTAAGATCCCAAAGAACACAACAGTGGAGGACACAGGGATGGGGCTTCTTTAGAGGCAAGACATGAAAACATACACTGCGTACAACAATAGAAAAGAAGACAGGGAGGAGGTGGCAAGCGTCAGGGAACTGTATTTATTGAGCTAAAACTGCTTGAGAGAGTCAGAGGGAAAGGGCTTCAGGTTGGGTGGTGAAAGGCTTTACCCAGAAGTGCATCTGCAGAAGGGAACATTCCTGGTGGGAGGAACCAGAGCGAAACCAAAAGGGAGCAAAGCACAGGTGAACCCTAGGGCAGCCTTTCAGACCTGTTTACACAACGGCAGTTTCTCAAAGCTGGCCCAAACACAGGAGGTTGCTCCATGAAGAGCTTCAAACACCTGGTCTGCTGCTGAAACTTGAAAGTATGTAAACAGCTCAGCCAACTGTAGATATGAAAAGTGTCAACCACCCAGGGAACCTCGGAGCCCTGACACTGCATTTACTCACAAGTCAGTCCTTTGTGGGCTCCTGAATTCCACCTCCAATATTACTTCTATTTAGTCCGCTACTAAAGGGGTTCCAAGTTAGAGGCTACCTGTAAATGCATGTGTTCATACTTATCAAGATATTTATAAACTTAAATTTTTGAAAATGTGAGCCCTTTTAAAGAAAAGCTATAATCCTGTTAGTTATGTTATAGTTCATTCATCCAAATACTTCACGACAACCCTATGAGATGAGCGATTTTCAAAGGAGCGCCAGAGCACGAGCAAACGCATGAGGGTAGCTCGGTGCGCACAACCATGGCAGGGAAGCGCTGCATTTACAGCCAAGTCCTGTCCTCAATCACTGTCTTCAGTGAGACCCACGTGTCAAGCCACGGCAGACTGGAACACCCACTGGGAAGTTCAAACAAGAACATCCAACGGCTCTACTAAAGCTAAAAAGAGATCTGTAAAACTCTCATCGATCCCAAGCCGTATCCCTCTGAGATTAAACACATTTGAAGTTTAAATTATGAATTTCATCTCAGAAAACCTCAAATCCCATGGTTCTGGTCACACATTCTTTCCAGGTTCTATTTAGTATGGAGAAGGCGTGACTTCAGCCCCCGGTGCTGTGAGCACTAAGGACAAGGAGGGCAGGGTGATGGATGCCGCAGTAATCCGGTGAAAGCTTGGATTCTCTCCTAGGGCCTCCCCGTTAGAGTACGAGTGCGCTGCGGAGGACACAGCTACCGTGGAAGAACAGATGGCAGACGTGCCGACGTGCTCCCAACTGCAAACACTGGAGCCCGTTTTCACCAGGAGCACCTTCTTTTCGCCATGCCTCTCTCCAACACCCGCCCTCACGGCCACCACGCCGTGACGGAAACCGGCCTCACTTACTCTGATGACGCAGGCGCCACTCGGCGCTCCAGAGAGGGAGGGCGCGCACATGAGCGTCACCGCTGCCCGCACTCACACGTCCACTCCTGGGCTCCCAGTTCTCAACGGGAAATAGTTTAGTGAAAGGACAGAAAATCCTCAGGATTTCTTCTAAAATCCACATATTTTCAGTTAGAAAACAGCACACAGACGCGGGCCATGGCGCCGCTGGGCGTGCCGGGCCTCCACCATGGAGGAGTCACTGCACGCAGTGGCCATCTGTGTCCCCTGCCCTCAGCCCACTTTCACTGGCCTACAGATGACTGCTGGCACAATTCTACACAGCCTGGTAAGAATTACCCACAACATTACAAGACTTCACATGTAAGAAGTTTTCATTCCAAAGAAATCGTTAATCTTATTCACCCATACCATGATAATTTTAAATAGTATCCAAAAAAACCCACGTAATAGTAGGGTATTTTCTGACTTCTTAAAATAACTGGGGCCAGTGAGACCCCAACTGTGCTTAACTCTACTCCACAAGGCAGTGTTCTTTCTCACAGACCTGAATGAAAGGTGGGATGGGAGCGCCCAGGTAAAGGTCTCTCCTGAAGAGGAACATAAATTAGCACTACATGAAGTTCTACCCATTTTAAGATTTTCTACCACAAATTTTCCTAACGCTCTGGGTCCTAGAAATAAACGGTAGTACGTGACCAAAAAAAAATAGTGAGCAAGGAGCAGGAACAAGGAGCAACAGGTAAACCCCAGGAAAAGAGCCGGGCACCCCCACAAAATGCCCCTGCCCTGCACCCTCCCCCCAAAGGCCAGGAAGCCTGACGCTGGATTTTATCCTGCACATATGGAAGTATGGGTCCCGCTACCAAACTGTTCCTGGTTCACAGCAGAGAAATGACTAGAAGTCACTATTACACGACAGGCGGCAGAGTCCCGGGACTTCTCAGGATCTGAACCATTGCTAAAAACAAAGCAAGCCAAAGAACTGTCCTTAGAAGAAAAATAATCATCTAAATCTATTAAAAACTGAGCATGTTTGGGGCACCTGGCTGGCTCAGTCGGTAGAGCATGTGACTCTTGATCTCAGGGTCATGAGTTCAAGCTCCACATTCAATGTAGAACTTACTTAATAAAAAGAGAAAAAATTAAAGGGGCGCCTGGGTGGCTCAGTCGTTAAGCGTCTGCCTTCGGCTCAGGTGATGATCCCGGGGTCCTGGGATCGAGCCCCAAGTAGGGCTCCCTGCTCAGTGAGGAGTCTGCGTCTCCCTCTGCCCCTCCCCCAGCTTGTGCATGTGTGCTCTCTCTCTCTGAGGGAAATAAAATCTTTAAAAAAAATAGCATGTTTACATTCGGCTAAAGCAAAGCTACCAACTCGCAAGAGCAGGACAGTTTGTTGTTCTGGTTAAAGACAAACATCAAACCACTCCTTCTCTCCTTGAGGTGTGCAGCCAACTGCAGCTAAAGCTCTGATTCAGGAAGGCCTTCTAGAATACTCTTACAGTACCAGTAGTGTATTCCTTTAAGAATTTCCGGGCAAGACTACCTGGAAACTTTTGTTAACACAATTTAATAGACTGACACAGAGCTTTTGAGCTTTCAAATAAAATTCCAAGTATGATCTAGCGTGCTCGATTAAACTGCATCTTCTGCTTTTTAGCCAAGATTAGAAAGCTAGGGCCTGCACTGGTTCAACTGTGTCCGATTTCTGAAAAGAGCTCAAGACTGACATCTCACACAATAGCCTGGGGGCGATTTCAGTTTGTTTACTGTCTTAAAGATAATCACTGATGACATTTCGGACTATTCATCCTTAGGCATGGTCACAGGGAGCTCTACGTCAGAGGTTTTTCCAAATTTCCCTTCGCAGCACCCTTGCTATCTCAGTAACTTTTCCACGGTGCCCCAAAGCCAAAAGAAATACCATTTATTATTAGGTCCAAACAACTTAAAAAGCATTTGTGTCCTAATAACTTAGTAACCATCTTAAATAATACACATTTAAACTGAGGGAAAACATGTTTTTGTTTCCTTCCTAAATACCTAGGATTACTTGTAAGCATATGTACTTGGGCACTAGGGAGGCTTGGAATCACAGTGGACGCTCCTACTCTGGTTTCCTGTTGCTCACTGATTCTCCTGTGGCCATGGCTTTTTAGCATACCAACCAGCGAAAACCCGGCTCCACAAAGATGTGAAACCCTTAAAAGAAATGCAAGGGCACCTGGGTGGCTCAGTCAGTTGGGCGGCTGCCTCTGGCTCAGGTCGTGATCCCAGGGATCGAGCCCCGCATCGGGCTCCCTGCTCGGCAGGGAGCCTGCTTCTCCCTCTCCTTCTTGCCCTCCCCCAATTGCGCCTGTGCACACTCTCTGATAAATTAAATCTTAAAAAAGGAAAGAAGGAAAGAAGGAAACGTAGTGTGATCTACTCTTAAGATGTGAGCTGATGACTATCACTGTGTTTCCTCAAAACTTAAACGTACCCTGCAGCCCTGGGGGGTCCTGGGGGCCTCCGAACAGCGAGCGAACTGTGGCTCAAAGCGCTTTAAACTGTATTCACCTGCTCACAAGTTCTTCCGCCTAAACGAAGAGTCAGTATTCAAAATCTAAAGAAACGAGCTCCAATCCAATTGACCATCCTCTACCATCAAACTTTCTATCAAAAACAAAGGGTCCAGTGTTCTAGCAAGTTCCCAATGTCTGCATGGAGACCTTTAGAAATCGACGAGAGGGGCAAGCAAACTTGTCCTGTAAGTAGAGGGCCAGAGACCAGATATTCTAAGCTTTACGGACCAGACAGGTTCTGTTGCAGATACTCAGCCCTGCTGCTGCCCACACGTGAGCAAACGAGCACAGCTGTGCGCCGATGAGACTCAACTTAGAGACACTGAGAAATGAATTTCATATGCTTTTCACGTGTCAGAAAATGTTATTCTTTGGGATTTTCCCTACCCATTAAAAAACGTAAAAACTAGGGCGCCTGGGTGGCTCAGTCATTAAACAACTGTCTTTGGCTCAGTCATGACCCCAGGGTCCTGGGATGGAGCCAGCGCATCGGGCTCCCTGCTCAGTGGGGAGTCTGCTTCTCCCTCTCCCTCTGTCCCTCCCCCCTGCGCATGCTCTCTCTCTCTAAAAAAAAAAAAAAATCAGTTCCTCAGTCTCACGAGCCACATTTCAAGTTCAAGAAGTTGCTCTGATATTCTTGCCTGACTTACAATGAATAACTGAACCTGGAACAAACATTTTGACCTGACAACTCCACACCTTTGTTCTAGTTAGTGTCCTCACAATCTCTGCAGGGCTGTGCCGGCAGATGCCCCCAATCATAAGCCTTATGGTAAATTTCTTCTCTCCCAAAACCCAGAGTCATTCATACTTACTGATAGGTTAATTATATTAGTCTGAGTTTCAAATCTGTTTTATTAATTAGGCTTTGTTATTTAAAGCCTTTTGTCCAGACGCAGAATAGAAGGCTGTATCCCCTATTTTAAAACTTCTGGGGGCGCCTGAGTGGCTCAGTCAGTTAAGCGTCTGTCTTCGGCTCAGGTCATGATCCCAGGGTCCTGGGATCGAGCCCCGCATCGGGCTCCCTGCTCCACGGGAAGCCTGTTTCTCCCTCTCCCACTCCCCCTGCTTGTGTTCCCTCTCTCGCTGTGTCTCTCTGTGTCAAATAAATAAAATCTTAAAAAACAAAACAAAACAAAACAAAAAACTTCTGGCATCAGAGGGAATTTTTTAGAAAACAGGCAACCTCCGAACTCATAACACCGATCACAAAGCTAACTTAAGGGTAAACATCAGTTAATTCCTTCAAAGACAGCTCACTGAGGCAGCTCAAAGCTCTCTTCAGCCCCTCTGAGGCTGCTCTCCTACCCCTCGGTGCGCCCCTTCCTGCTCCACACTCCCCCAACCTGATCCCTGGTATTCCCCTTCCCTCTCTAGGTCCCAAGAGTCTTAGATCTAGTTTTGTTTTCTGTCTAGAATGTAACTTTAGTAACTGTTTTTCTTTTTTCTTTTTGCTGACAGCCTGAAAAGTATCCCTTCTGTTTTCTAGTTTACAAATACTAACCCAGAGTTTTAAAATAAATTATGGGAAAAATAAAAAATAAATAAATTATAGGTTTTACTCTTGATTCTAAGAGATCCAAATATCTTAGAAAAGCCCTAAAGAATCAAAAAGCGTTCTTTTTTAGTGCTAATGTTTTCTGTGGCAATATATATATAAACAAATAAACTGTGGTATACCCACCCAATGAAACACTCTTCAGCAATACAATGTAATAAACTTCTTATGCACACATGAACGAATCCAAAATAATTATGATGAATCAAAGAAAACACCAAAAAAGTACGTGTGATTCTATTTTTGTAAAATTCCAGGAAATGCAAACCAATTTATACTAACAGAAAGCAAATCAGTGGTTACCTGGTGGTAGGAAAAAAGAGAAATTACAATGGGCCATAAAGAACTTCTGGGGTGATGGATATGTTCATTATCTTTATTACAGTGATGGTTTCAAAGGTATATATACACATGATAAAACTTATCCAACTACACATCTTTAAAATGCACAGTTTATTATTCATCATTTATACCTCAGTAAAGCTAAAAAATAAAAATAAAAACACAAGTACACATAGGTTTAACTGACAAGCCAACTTAGGGAAGCATTTCTTTTTTTTAAAGATTTTATTTATTTATTCATGAGAGACAGAGAGAGAGACCGAGGCAGAGGGAGAAGCAGGCTCCCCGCGGAGCAGGGAGCCCGATGCGGGGCTCGATCCCAGGACCCTGGGATCATGACCTGAGCCGAAGGCAGACGCCCAACCGACTGAGCCACCCAGGCGTCCCTAGGGAAGCATTTCTAGCAGTGCTCAGGATTTCCTGATGAAGGAACCCGATTTACGATCATCCAGCACGGAGCAGGCACAGGTCAAGGGCATTTGTTTTTTTTCTTTTGTTTTAAGATTTTATTTATTTGACAGAGAGACACACAGCGAGAGAGGGAACACAAGCAGGGAGAGTGGGAGGGGGAGAAGCAGGCTTCCTGTGGAGCAGGGAGCCCGATGTGGGGCTCGATCCCAGGACCCTGGGATCATGACCCGAGCCGAAAGCAGACGCTTAACGACTGAGCCACCCAGGCGCCCCTTGTTTTGTTTTTTTAAGATTTTACCCATTTATTTGAGAGAGAGAGAGAGCACACGAGAGGGGGGAGGGTCCGAGGAGGAAGGAGACTCCTACCGAGCGGGGAGCCTGATGTGGGACTCGATCCTGGGACTCCAGGGTCACGACCTGAGCTGAAGGCAGTCACTTAACCAACTGAGCCACCCAGGCACCCTGGTCAAGGGCATCTGAAAAGGAACGCAGCATGGCAGGCTTTATTCCTAATCATCAAACACTGGAAGCAGCTGAGATGTCCCACAAAAGATGGATTACCAGACTGGGGCACATCCATACAAGGGAGTATTATTCAGCAATAAAGAAAAATCAGCTGTCAACCCACAAAAATACATGGAAGAAACTTCAATGACTATTGTTCAATGCAAGCAGCCTGTGTGAAAAGGCCGCGTCCCATATGATTCCAACCACGTGACACTCTGGTAAAGGACAACTATGGACACAGCCGGAAGTTCAGTGGCTCCCAGGTACTGGGGAGGAGAAGGGAGGGAGGAGTAGGTGGAGCACAGAGGGTTTTTTTTTTTTTTTAAAGATTTTATTTATTTATTTGAGACAGAGAATGAGAAAGAGAGAGCACATGAGAGGGGGGAGGGTCAGAGGAAGAAGCAGGCTCCCTGCCGAGCAGGGAGCCCGATGCGGGACTCGATCCGGGGACTCCAGGATCATGACCTGAGCCGAAGGCAGTCGCTTAACCAACTGAGCCACCCAGGCGCCCACAGAGGGTTTTTTGGGCAGTGAAACTATTCCATAGGATACCGTAATGTGGACACATGCCATTCTACACGCATCCACACCCACAGAATGTGCAACACGAAGAGTGAATCCTAATGTAAATTATGGACTTCAGTTAATAATGATGTATTAATACTGGTTCATCAATTGAAACGAACACACCCCACAGGATGTCAATAACAGGGGAAGGGGCACCTAAGTGGCTTAGTGGGTTAAGCGTCAGACTCTTAATTTCAGCTCAGGTCCTGATCTCAGGGCCGTGAGATCAAGCCCAGCGTCGGGCTCCATGCTCATTGTGGAGTCTGCCTGGGATTCTGTCTCTCCCTCTGTTCTTCCCTCTGCTCATGCGAGTGTTGTGCGCCCACTCTCCATCTCAAATAAATAAGTAAATGGGGAAATTGTAAAGGGGTATATAGAAACTCTCTGTACTATCTGCTCAATTTTCTGTAAACCTAAAATTATTCTAAAAAAAATCATACCTATTAAATATGAAGAAAAGGGCGCCTGGGTGGCTCAGATGGTTAAGCGTCTGCCTTCGGCTCAGGTCATGATCCCAGAGTCCTGGGATCGAGTTCCGCATCGGGCTCCCTGCTCAGCGGGAAGCCTGCTTCTCCCTCTGCCTCTCTCTCTGTCTCTTATGAATAAATAAAATCTTTAAAAAATAATAATAATAATAATAAATAAATAAATAAATATGAAGAAAAGGGGCAAAAACCTATTAACTGTGCTGTAAGAAAATAAAAAGACAAACTTCTTTTCAGAAGAACCTAGAGAAATTCAGAATATCACTTACTGAGCAAACACTCTCCCCCTTCCCCATGACAGGCACTGTAGGGCAGGTGCTGAGGGGGCACGAACAGAAGGCAAGGACCGTGTGTGAAGACCACTCAGCGTGGGGGAAACAAGCCTGAGAACAGACTCCCAAACCACTGCCTACTCACTCAATCCTACGTATGCACCATAATCGGTTTCACAGAGATTAATGCGTTTACTAGGCAGGATCTTTCTATGAAATGTTTCTCTCTCCTTTGAAATGAGGAAATGGGAGGCTGAGAGGAGCTAACGTCCCGGAATCTGAACCCGGGTCTGCCCCACTCCTGATGCAGATGGCTTTGAACCTCAGAGCACAGACCCGGGGAAGAGACCAGCTTCAAATCCCAGCTCTGCCCTCAGCTGCAGGATGGCCTTGCGAGGTAACTAAATTTCCTCATCTTCTTTAATGTACAGAATTGTAGAAGATTAAAAAAGAAAATGTTTAGTAGATCCTGACATAGAATAAGAACAAGAGTCAAAACATGCAGCTACGTGTGTTCACACGCCCGCTGCACATGAACTTCCCAAAGAGGAAGAGAGTGACGAACCGCGGGTAAGGACACGACCACCCAACGGTCCCAAGGAGCCAACTCGGCGATGCATAAAAAGAGGAAGGACACCTTTCTAATGCAAACAGCTTTAAAAACTAAAAATTTTTTGACATTTACCTTTTCTATTATACTTCAAAAATGCACCTCTCAGAAAATCCATGTGTTCACCAGACTAAAATGATTATGTCCCCAGTGGCCCTAGAAACACAAGATGCAAAGCTCATGAGGCTTTGGTGGAAACCAACTATGTTAAGCTTATAAACAGCCAACTAAAAAAAAAAACTTGGTGTAAATACTATCATATTGATCTCCCTCTTTCTATAAGGAAAAGAAAAGGCAAACAGAAGATAAAGATAGAAAAATTCTTTATTTCAATTTCGGCATTGTGGATAAAATATTCCCTCTGTAATATGAAATAAATACAAGAAATAAACGGATTTAGCTAGTTAAATGATTAATTAGCTAAATATAAAATACTCAGTTACTGGAAGCAGAAAATATGGCTCTGAAGACAAACATAACCAGAGCTGGGAAGAGAACTTTCAGAAAACGCGTGAGGGCTGGCAGGAGGGTGCCAGGTAACAAGATGTTCTCTGAAAAGGCTGCAGTTACAGGCAGCCTTGAATCAGGCCTGATGTTAATGGTATTAATGTTTTCCACAGAACGAGGAAATACAATATACCTGGAAGGGAAAGAACTCACGTCAGGACACTAATCACTCAGGTCCCACAGTGGCCTGAATAAATGTAAACATTAACCTGCTGTTCCCACAGTCTCGGAAGTGCCATCCACCGTTCCCCAGACAAAGCCCTCCCCGGGTGGACTCGCACAACTGTTGACCAACGACATGCTGCTGCACCAGCACTTACAGCCTCAGATGGACTGTTTTATTTTATTTTTATTTTTCAAATGGACTATTTTAATGGACCACCTTATTTATTTGACCAAATGGACCACCTTATTTATTTGAGAGAGAGAGTGTGTGCCCGTGAGCAGGGGTGTGGGGTAGAGGGAGAGAGAGAGAGAATCCCCAAGCAGACTCCCCACTGAGCGAGGAGCCCAACTCAGGGCTTGATCTCATGACCCTGAGATCCTGACCTGGACGCTTAACCGACTGACTGACTGAGCCACCCAGGTGCCCCCCCGCCCCTTTCTTTTAAGTAAGCTCTATATCCAGCTATTTTTATTATTATGTTACTTAAATACGTACAAACTAGGAAAAAGCTCATACAATTATGAAACCCATGACATATGTTTACTAGGAAGGGTGGCAACTTGTTGGAGCCGATTGCTCCTTCAGCGTAGACACAAACTGGTGGCCAGGGCACAGTGATTTCAGATCTGGGAGAGGCTGCAGGTGACCCACCATGCCCAATGCTTTCTTTAGTTAACCCTTTACTTGTACAGCTCCCTGTCTGCGAGGTACCTTGGGCCTATACTTGGCTCAAACACATCTTCTACATATTAATTCCACCTCAATTCTTTTTGTATTTGCTTTCCACCATAAAAATAGTATTATTGGGGTGCCTGGGTGGCTCAGTCGTTAAGCGTCTGCCTTCGGCTCAGGTCATGATCCCAGGGTCCTGAGATCGAGCCCCGCATACGGCTCCCTGCTCGGTGGGAAGCCTGCTTCTCCCTCTCCCACTCCCCCTGCTTGTGTTCCCTCTCTCGCTGTGTCTCTCTCTGTCAAATAAATAAATAAAATCTTTAAAAAAAAAAAAAAGTATTATTTGGCACTCCCAAATAAACATAACGGCAAACCATTTTGTGTCCCATAGCACTTAGCTATGTCAGGCATCCAGATGATCTCAATGTGTTCATACTTTTTTCTGACTGTCAAAATAAAAAGCACAACATTAACCAATCCCTATTAGAGAATTAAAGGACACTACAGTTGACCCTTGAACGAGTCTGAACTATGCAGATCCACATATACACAGATTTTTTTCGATAAATACAGTACAGTATGGTAAATGTATTTTTCTTATGCCTTTAACATTTTTTTCTTTACCTTATTTGATTGTAGGAATATGGTATATGATACATACACAAAATCTGTATTAATCAACTGCTTATGTGATCAGTAAGGCTTCGGTCAACAGTGGGCTATTAGTAGTTAAGTTTTTGGACAATCAAAAGTTATATGCAGATTTTTAACTGCACTGGGGAAGGGGGGGAGGTCCGTGCCCCTAACCTCTGTGTTCAAGGGTCAATTGTGGTTAGAAAAAAGAGGTAGACACATCTTTTAAGTTGATCTTTATACTTAAGATACCACTGTCAATAAATCTTGAAGGTCAAATGTTTCACAGGCCACAATTACTTAAGCCCCAGGCAAACAAGAGTGTCCAGAGTGCTATGAAAGGTTTCTCCTCTCTTAGGTTTTCGTGTGCAATCACATGACTGATCCATGCGCGGTCCAATGGCATCCAAAACACACCATGATTTACTAAAACCATTCCTAATCCATAAATTGTTTTGTCTAATAAATAGCAAACAGAGTATAGGTGGCAACAAAAATAGCAGTTTTGCATATTCCTGTTCAAATCAAGTTGGATTTGGCAGAGTACTGTTTTACTTTCCAGAGTGTAAAAAATAAATCCATGGACTTCAGAAAAGCATCTGGTGTTCCAGCGTATCGCAGCTGTCAGCTTTGAAAGATGCCATGTGTTTGCCCACATAAAAGAATGTAATGAGCTATGGAAATATTATCCGGTTTCATGAACCAGAATAAAAACTCCATCATCAGTAGGCTGAAAGTAGGAGCTGTCTTAATCCGTCAGGAACATATCTGTCGTGCACTATTTATTAGAGGCCTGTTACACAAGTCGCACCTCCCAGACCTTCCAGCGCCCACTTCCCTATTCTCTCTGCTGCTTCTCTCCCCCTATGGCAGGAGCCCACCATTGTACTTCAGTGGCTCTACACCTACTGTTAGATGCTATTCTTTCTTCAGAAACCGGGCGCCTGGTGGCTCAGTTGGTTGGGCGTCTGCCTTCGGCTCAGGTCATGATCCCAGAGTCCTAGCATCGAGTCCTGCATCGGGCTCCCTGCTCAGCGGGGAAGTCTGCTTCTCCCTCTCCCTCTCCCTCTGCCCTTCCCCCTCCTCTCTCTCTCTCTGAAATAAATAAAATCTTTAAAAAAAAAAAAAAAAAAAAGAGGGCGCCTGGATGGCTCAGATGGTTAAGGGTCTGCCTTCGGCTCAGGTCATGATCCCAGGGTCCTGGGATCAAGCCCCACGTCTGGCTCTTGGCTCAGCAGGGAGCCTGCTTCCCCCTCTGCCTCTCCCCCGATCATGCTCTCTCTCTCTCTATCTCTGTCTCGAATGAATAAATAAAATCTTTAAAAAATAAAATAAAATTTAAAAATTAAAAAAAAAAAGAAACCAACAGCAACAGCAACCATGAGATGTAAATTACAGATATACTTTGAATAGATGGGACCAAATTCAGTGGTAGAATTCTTCAAGGAAGCTGTCTTTTGGATCTAGAATCTACTAATACAAAGGACCAAAAAAAAAAAAAACCACCTAGAGAGATATGCATTTTTTTGGTTGATATTATAGTCAAAAACTAGATCTTAAAAGTGTACAGTAAACACGATAGCCAAAAAGTGGAAGCAACCCAAGTGTGCACTGATGGATGAATACATAAACAAAACGTGGTATATACATCAAATAGATTATCAGCCTTAAAAAGGAAAGAAATTCTGACACCTGCTACAACATGCATGACCCGTGAAGACATGATCCTGAGTAAAGTAAGCAAATCACAAAAGGACAAATGTTGTAGGATTCCACTCATATAAGGAACATAGTTCTATTCAGAAACAGAAAGTAAAAAAGGGGCAGGGTGTCTGCCAGGGGATGGGGGATGGGGAGCTGGTGTTTAATGGGTACAAAGCTTCTGTGTGGGAAGGTAAAGCAGTTCTGGGGATGGACCGCAGTGATGGCTGCACAACAGGGTGAACACGTTAGCACACTGAATTGTACACTTGGAAATGGTTCAAATGACAGATTTTATATTATTGTATATTTACCACAATACAGTATAGTACAAATACAGGTTCTCTACCTAAAAATTAGCAAAGTCATACAAATAACTAAATTAAGACAAGTTCAAAGAAACACATGCTTGTAACTTTGGTATCACTAAATAAACTCAAGAACAACAGTCTGAAAAGCATATAAAGCAAATAAATAGTCTCCTTCTTGGCACATTAAATCCTTCAAAAGAAAACATAATGTAGTAAGAATCTCTTGACACAGCCTGTTAAAGAATCTAGTCTTTTCCAAAAATTTAACAGTTATAACTGAAACCAACTTCCCTTCCTCCTATTCCAGTTGCTATAAATTCTAATTAAGGAGAGCTATACCAGTGGTTCTCAAACCTGAGCAGTATCAGAATCCCCTGGAGAGCTGTGAAACCACGCTGTGGAGCCCACTCTCAGAAAATCCCGATTCAATAGAGAATCAGAACTTAGAACTGCTAGAATTTGCATTCTAAACCAACTTTGTGTTAAAAGCAAAATGAAGATAACAGGTGTTCGGGCAAGAGTCCCAATATTAATAGCATAAATCCTGCAATACAACCAATGATCTCTTAAATAAATTTACTTCTTAAAATTTGTACCTTACAGCTTTTAGGTCTGGACTTGGTTTTTAAGACATACACAGGGATTCAGCTAGGAAAAAGAAGAGAAACACACACATTTATGAGGACTACCTAATGTTACAGAATAACTTATTAAGGAAAAAAAGTCATATAATAATCTTGCAGGTTTAAACCTGAAGATATCTCAAAAAAAAACACAAAAAAACACTAGAATACCACATTACCAGAGTCAACAATTTTTTTTTTTTAAGATTTTATTTATTTGACAGAGACACAGCAAGAGAGGGAACACAAGTAGGGGGAGTGGGAGAGGGAGAAGCAGGCTCCCAAGGAGCAGGGAGCCTGATGCGGGGCTCGATCCCAGGACCCTGGGACCATGACCTGAGCCGAAGGCAGACGCTTAACAACTGAGCCACCCGACAATTTTTAAATGAATTTCATGTTCTATAGGAGAACCACAGAAATTAAATTCTTTTATACTTGGTATTCATCACTATGTGAGAAAAGCAACCCGAAACACCAAATGATACATAAACCAGGACACATTTTTTAGTTAACTATAGTGATTATATACTTCAGTTCACTGAATATGGACTCTGTTTTACCCAAATCTGATTTGAGTCAGATTCCTTCAAAACATGACTCAAGGACAAGTAAAAGAGCATGATCCAACGTGACCTTCTGTCAGAATTTTCATTCCCAGAAGCAGAAGTTCCACAGGAACACACGCATATATTCCAAGACTGACTGACTCCTTAGACAAATCTATTTCTGAGAGCTTACTATATGCTCAAGTTACAAGCTGAAGGTGGAGAGACCAGTGAGGTGACAGGGCCATGAGAACGCAGAGAGGGAATCCCACCTAGGAGAAGTGAGTCCAACCAGTTAGAGCCAGTCAGGTGGGAAAGAGGTAGGGAGGAATCCCAAGCAGTCTGCAGAAAGGCGCAGAGGCCGTGGGGAATAACGGCATGCTGTCGAAACTCCCACTGGTCCAATATAACTGGATGTGCAGCAAACGTGGGGGGCTCATGCGGGGAGATGAGGCTGGGGAGAGAGGCAGGAGATGGGGAAGGGCCCCGGGTACCAGGCCGGGTACCAATCTGAGCCTCACCTTGAAGGTGTGGGTCAGACACTTAAGAACTCCAACACGGAGCATGTTCAGGTTTACAATCAGAGCCCCTGGCAGCAGCCCAGAGAAAGAGTAAGTGGGTGAGATGGGGTCAGCAGTCCGAGTCCAGAAGCCCTGAACAGGATGCCAGGAACTGTCATCCTGTCATTGGAGAGGTGCCAACACGATCGGAGACAGGCAGATTCAGAAACAGTTCGGGTGGGGCACCTGGCTGGCTCAGTCAGAGGAGCATGTATGTGACTCCTGACCTCGGGGTTGTGAGTTCAAGCCCCACATGGGGTGTAGAGATGACTTAAATAAATGAAACTTAAAAAAAAGAAGAAAGAGAGAGAGAGAGAGAGAAAGAAAGGAAGGAAGGGTGAGTTCATTCGTTCGTTAGACGTTCTGGACCGGGGAGGGTCTGGTCATCACTGAGCCCAAGGGATGAGCAGGGAAGGCAGCCAGGGACGCCGAGGTCTCTGGTCTGAGGGCAGGGCAGGCCACATGGCCGTGGCACTCATCAGAAGCAGCAGATCACAGGAAAAGGCATAGCTTTGGAGAGACATTTTATTGGGGTTTTTTGTGTATTTGTTTTCTGTTAGGCTGTGTTCTTTGCGCAGGCAGGAGGGAGTGGATTCTGTTTCAGAGACACTGAATTTGTATATACTCAAATGGAGATGTCCTAGCAGGCAGCTGGCTAGGAATCTGGAAGCTCCTGAGTGGGAGTCTAGGCTGAAGATAAACTTTGAGATCTGTTTATAAAGTAACAGTTGAAGCCATGAGTTAAATGAGGCTGCCCAGGAAGAGATGTCAGATGAGAGAGAACTGGATAGTTCTAAAATAGCATTAACTACCAATTATAACACCATGATGTTTATGAGGGCCAGAAAACACAAAATATATAACCGGTGGTCCCAAAATAGCAAGACAAGTATCATTAGAGGGGGAGTCCATCTGCCCCCATAAAGGCACAGAAGTGGGGAGTGAGAGGCAAGATCAGTCGGAGGGGCAGGCTGGAGAGTTCCACATGCAGCCTCTAATCAAATATGCAAGACACTTACACACTGGATGCTTATCAATAACTCAAAGTATGCTCTGAATACTCTAGTGCGGAAACAAGCAGGAGAGCCATGAAACAGATGGTAAGATTTCTGAATGGAAAAAGGATCCAGTACATATCAAGACACATAAAGCAGTTACCTTATATAGAGTGATGATATATACATAAACTTTTCACTAAAAAACAAAAAAAGGCTAGTTCCCCTAACATCAAATTGTACCTTGCAAAAGAATTTGAATGCAGTATATGCTCTCTGTTTCAACATGTAAAATCACTCCCCTAGAAATACACAAAACTGTTTCCCCCCTGTAGAGGTTAAAATCAAGAAAGAAGAATCAGTTATGACACCAGCAAGCCAAGTCCTCTCTTCAGTCAACTTCTCTGTGGACGCTTCTCCAACCAGCCTGATATCCCTACCCAGGGCTCAGATGGAAGAACCGCCGATAGCCAGACCCCGCAGACCACTGCCCCCCGACCTCACCAGCCCCCAGCCAGGCCTCCACCAGCACCCGCTGCTCTGCTCCTGCTACACACAAACCCTCTCAATCAGAACGGCCAATAGATGAACTCCTTTCAACTGCTTTCTGTGTGAAACATTAGGACCAATGAAGTGGGTTAAAAAGTAACTATAAATAAACCCAGGAGTATTTTGCATCTTACTTGCAATTCAGCATTCTTGAAGAGGGTCACTGGGACCAAAGAGGAGCAGCAGGTTTTTGCCACGAAATAAATAAAGCCAATCTCCACCATCAAGCATTTCAACGGGGCTGCTAGAGTCGCTGAACTGACCCAAGGCTGCATGGGCTCCTATCTGCTACCGTGAACCATTAGTAAGCCAAAGGTTAAGAGGACGGGACTGGGCGATGACCCAGCTTCTCTAACAAAGTGAGGGCGTGAAAGGAAACAAAGGGAAGGGAGAATGTGGGAGAAGTGTGAAGACTGAAGACACAAAAACCAAGAGCGATGGCTGATCTGGAGCAGGAACCAAACAATATCTGAAAAGACATCGTTCTAGACAGTCGAGAAAAGTCTGAACACGGTGTTTTCATTAAATGTGATGATGACATGGCAATGGAGTTTACAAAAGAAAAAGGTCCTTACTGTTTAGAGATACATGCTGAAGGAGTTATGGATGAGTTTACAAGACGCCTGAAATCTGCTCTAAATACACCAGGAAAAGAAAAAAGGGGAGGGGGGATAGATGACGCAATAGTTGGTGGCAAAGCGCTGTTCCTGCCGGAGTGGAGTGATGGGCCAGTGGCATTAACTGGACATTTCATCCTCTCTACTCATATATGCTTGAAAATGTCCATAATACAAGGTTTCGGGGTTTTTGTGTTTTCACAAAAACAGATAAATCAAAGAGGCAAGGAGCTGAGTCAGATCCTGCTTTATATCTCCTTTGGATATTTCCTACTGAGCCACAACTGTCTTCACCCTAGCACATTAAAAATAATTCGGAATGCATAATGTGCTGGCAAGTGGGTGTAAGAGAAGGGAAGATGCCTAGTTCTATACAAAGTGGCATGTGATGAAAGTGTACTATAATTGTCCATTTCCAAAACTAAGTAAGCCTGACTAATTAGGCCCCAGCTTGTATTAAATGCAATAGGACTCACACTGCAGCACTCGAACACCCTATAAATGAGAAGAGTACAGCGTCCCCCCACTGAAAACTGACCTTAATACACCATCAGAGAAATTGGATCACTTCCCTCCATTCCTAGACTTGAATAAATTGTTTAAAGTCAGCTACCCAAAATACACGAACACTGCTTATTCACCTCTGAGTAAAAACAAATCCTACCGCCTATCAGGCTGCCCGAACATCTAATACCACCTCGGTCAACGAGAGGATGTATTTCAGTATCACCATGAGAAACTGGGAAACCAGAGTCAGGGATGCCAAAGGCCCAGGGACGAAATCCAGGATGAGAGGAAGAAGAGTGCTTCGAGAAGAACAATGAGAGACGGGATGACAACACTTCAAACTAAATGCTGCTCAAAACCCAACGTGCATGCAACTCAGGTCAGAGGGAAAAACAGTGAAAAGTGGGACAGGTGGCTCAAAATTTCTTCAGGAGAACGGACAGGGCTTCCAGAGGCAGCCAGCTGCCAGAAAGAGTGAGCAAGGACAAAGCAAGTCTGGGTTCCAGCGGGACTTGTGCTCCTCCACCCCAACCAACCCGAGGAACAATCTGAAAGTGGGTGGCTTGTGTGCCAAGCCACCTCCTCAGGAAGCACTCTATTTCTCGGATTTCTGCACACCTCGCTCTCACCCCAAAAAGACCAGACTCGGTTCAGCTCAACGTGAGGCTCTTCTCACACTGCAGTCACACATACAAGTCTACCTGGGGTCCCCACAGGTGTCCCCTGCTGTTTTGATACAGGAAATAAAGCCTAAATATAAGTACAAATGCCTGTTTAATCTAAAAGAAGTCTTAAAAATAAAAGAAATATGCACATTCAGAGAAGTCATTTACTTACTGATTCATTTCACCTCATATTTGGAAGTAGGCAAAAGGCTGGATGTTAAGAAGGAAGAGGGGAGGGCACAGGTATCACTAGGCCCTGTCCTCTCTACTTTCCTATCTGCGGGCTAATTCCTCCACACCACAGCCTTACACTAGGTAACTGGCCTAGTCACTGGGTCACCCAGCTAATTTGTGGCAGGGATTAGATGTGCACCCAACTCAGCAAATCTCTCCTTCCTGCCTTCATCATCTGGTCTTAGTGGGAAGCCAGGAGACACCTGGGGAAAGGGAAAAGGGGCTAAAAACACAAAGAATGAAACAAACAAAAATAAGAGAGAAGAGCAAAAGCAAATTTAGTGGTGGTGGGCCATTTAATCAACAACCGTACACTGGCAAATAGCTTTTCTGTTTGCTCAACCTATAAAAGTACACTGCTTAAACTACTAGTAAGGTGCCTGTCAACAGAGCTTCGTATAATTTATGAAGATGTAAAAAAAAAAAAAAGTCAAATTCATCACAAAAGGGCTCTGTTACTAAGGAAAGTATTGGTTAATTGAAGGATCATAGTGCGTTACTTTTATTCCACAGAGAAAACATAAATCTCTTATCTGAAAACAGACCGTAGAGTTACATTTTAGATCTGAGTTTCCAACAGACCCACTTCCCAAGTCCTCACATGCAAAGTTCCTGCGCACAGACATCAGCTGACCAAGTGCAATCCAAGAGCCTACTACGTGTTTAGGGCCAACACTTGAGGGAACAGGGGAAATAATCTGCAAAGTCACTGCCCCTGAGGAACATATACAATAGTTGTATGGAACCCTGAGAATAAAAGAAACTCTAGTTAGCAGGGGAAGTAGCTAACCCTGACGACCCTGATAAAAAAGGAGTCGAGGAAAGGGAGAGAGACACGAGCGGTCCCTCAGAGGCCTGGGGAAGGGGCTAGGTCAGCAGGACCGAGATTCAAAGAAACAGACGGGGAAAAGCAAGCAGCTAAGGCGAGGAAGGAAGTGTCAAAAGGGTGAAAGGGCCGGAAAAACACTGTGTGGCAACCAGAACAGCACAGAATAGATTTAAAAATGCATGTTTGTGAAGTAAGGTTACTTACTTCAAGGAAGGTCCTCGAGGAAGAGCACGGGAGTTTAGAGCGGGTGAGATAGTAAGAGGTCACCCAAATGGGACTGCCACGTGGACACAGCGTCTGGCAGCAGAACGCGGGGTGACCTGAAGGCGTACAAGACGGAACAAGAAAACAACTGACTCGGGCAGTGCCAGGAGAGAAAGGGACAGAAACGGGGGACCCGAGGGCACAATCAGAGGCTGTGTCTGCTGGGCCACAGATGGCGGGGGGGCGGGGGGGGGAGGCTGGAAGAAGGCCGGTGCTCCTGAGAGCGGGCCCGGGCGCACCATGCCAGTGCGGGGGGGCGGCGGGGCATGCGGTGGGGCCTCTCCCAGCACGCGCTCCACCGGGTCAAAACGACAGCTGTCCTCGGGAGGAAAGGGAGGAGAGGCCAGTCCTCGCCCTACTTGTGCGTTCTGGCACAGAGCTCCCTGGGCCGCAGAGGACGGCGGCAGGCCTTCTCCTCTCCCCGCACCCGCACCCAGAGGTACCGGGCCCCCTCCCGGTCGCCCTCCCGCTCCCTAGCTCCTTCACCCCTCCTCGGGTTGGTAGTAAGAGGCCTGTGACGTCAGGAGGGGGAAAGCTGTGCCTGAAGATGTTTCATTTTAAAACTGTTTTCCCGGGGTGCCTGGGTGGCTCAGTCATTAAGCGTCTGCCTTCGGCTCAGGTCATGATCCCAGGGTCCTGGGATCGAGCCCCGCATCAGGCTCCCTGCTCCACAGGAAGCCTGCTTCTCCCTCTCCCACTCCCCCTGCTTGTGTTCCCTCTCTGGCTGTCTTTCTCTCTGTCAAATAAATAAAACCTTTATATATATATATATAAATAAATAAGTAAATAAATCTGTTTTCCCCAAGAAATGTCAACATGAAACACCCTCCCGCAAGCGCATCATCAGAGTCCTCCCTGCCATGCCAAGCTCCTGCTCTGTGGGATCCCCTCGCTCCGCCTGGGCAAGACCCGAAATCTTTTAAGTGTCCTTCATGGATTCAACATGCCTCCCAACAGCCCGGGCAGAGGCTGGACAAGTCAGAGGCATCCTGGGGAACAAGAACCTTGGGAAGCCCCTGCAGGGTGCAAGGAATGACGGACTTGGGAAGCAGATCTCCGCCACTAAGTGCACCTCGGGCTCCTCATCCTCTGAGGTGAGACGGGGCTTTCAGGCCATTTCTCCGCTCACTGAAGCTCTAACGTGCTGTTTCTGGGCAAACGTCTCACAAAAGCAAGCCCTTAAAATGCTCCAAGGGCCCGCTGGAAAACTCCACCTCCATCTTGCTTGTTTGCCATTTACAAATCAATAGGAACATCAACAAGATTTCTTCGTGCTATGGGTATACTGATCCCAAAACAAATGATAAATTTTCATTAACTCAATCAAATGCAATTAACAAATCTGATGTCCACCATGTCGCTATTTACAGTAGGCAATTTCCACCTGAACCATTTTCTGGCAATACTACCCTCCGTCGCACCCCTGCTTGACAGACAAGGCCATGTGCTCACTGAGTGGTATTTTCCCCAACAGTCTCCTCCCCCCAGGGACCCCCCATGAAGCAAGATTCGGAGCCTCCAATCAACCACCCGCAGCGCCCCGGCACTCCCACCACTACCCCGCACTCGCTGTGGCGCTCTCTCAAAACGCTTTCCCTCGAGGGGCACCTGGCTGGCTCAGTCGGTAGGGCATGGGACTCTTGGGCTCTGGGTTGCAGGTTCGAGCCCCACGCGAGGTGTGGAGCTTACTTAAAAAGGGCAACCTGAGGATCTTTGTGGGGATGGAAATGCTCTGTATCTTGACTGTATGAATATCAGTATCTTGGTTGTGATACAGTATTATAGTTTTGCAAGATGTTCCCATTGGACAAAAATGGGTAAGGGTACATGGGATCTTTCTGTATTATTTCTTATGATTGCATGTATATCTAAAAGTATCTTGAAATTAAAAGTTTAATTAAAAAAATAAAAAAGTAAATCCCTTGATGCTGTAGTTCTGTTCTTGCTTTGTGTCTCTCCTCACCCTGAAGAACTGCAAAGAATATTTCCAGACTTATTCTATTACACTACTGTTTCTTCTCAATGCAAGAAATAGTAATAAAGCAAGGTAAATAAAGAGAATTTTATGACGTACAATTTCAGTCCGAAAAGTGGCCAATGACACCACACAAAAATCACTAAGGACTTAAAACACTCTAGCTTCTATCTCATTATGGAAGAACTTATTTCATTTTCAGATTAAAAAATACTTTCCACAACCCAAAAGAAAATGACTACCTCGTTTTTTGCCTCAAAACAAAAGCAATTTAAAAATGAGTTAATTTTAAAAGCCTGGGGGGATGGTTCAGAACTTGAATTTCAAATTCTCCTGTAAATCCATGTATAAAATGGGCAGGACAAACTTCACCATTTTGAAAATAGTCAAGTAAGGAAAATAGGGAAGTTGATCATTAGTCAAAACTCCTCTTTATTAATCTAGTGTCTGCAGAAGAGACCAAAAAACCTTTGCCTCAATCAATCAGGGTAGCACTGAGCTTTTCAGATCGTACTTAACGTTTTAGAGAACAGAACACACCACCCCTGACTCCTGGCTCCTGTGTTCCCCTGCCAATCTGGCCTGGCCAGCCCCTGGGGCAGTTCTCAGCCTCACAGGGGGCCACTGGGCTCCACTGCTCCCCACACCTCTCCCCCAACTCCACCAGCCTCTGCCAACTGAAAAGGGTTAGGCCACCAACCCTGGGCAAATAATCCACAGCCTGGCCAATAACCTACATCCTCGCTCCAGGGGAAAGATGCCCAGATCGAGTCTCTCTAGAATCTGACACACGACAAGACTCGGTCACTTAGAAACTGAAAGAAAGCAACGAGAAATGCCACAAAGTTGAACTAGGGCTTGGAGGGGCTTTGAACAGCTAAAACAGCACCAGAGCTGAAGCCACAGGGGAGGGAAAACCAGGAGTGAGCAAAGCAGCCGACTGGCAGGAGACTGGCAGGAGACGGGGAAGAGAGGCTCCCCCCTATGGAGCAAGGCCGAGTCCCACAGGGTGAAGTTCCAGCGACAACTGCAGCCAACATTCCCCAGAGCTGCCGGGAACCACCTTCCAACGCCCAGTTCTTGGAGCTCAGCCCAGCCAGCTCGCATTCCTGCATTTCTGTGCGATTCACATCACCACATCACACCACATGTGTTCCCTCGAACAATACCCCTTCTCAAGCTCTCTGGAGTGGGTCTTTGCTGCATACAACCAAAAGCCAAAGCAGTACACATAACATGCAAACAGGAAACAAGCCTCTCCGATAAACCATTAACATAAAATACTGAACAGTCCTGGTTTTAAGGGAAACACGGTGGCGCCGGGCTGGCTCCATCAGTCAAACACACGACTCTTGATCTTGGGTTTGGGAGTTCGAGCCCCACACAGGGTGTAGAGATTACGTAAAAGTAAAATCTTAAAAAAAAAAAAAAAAAAAGGGAAATACAGAACTAAAAACACCACCCCCGTGCCAAAAGAAAAACCCCCAAAACCTCACATTGACCGAGAAGAGGTACAAGGGAACTTTCTGAGGTACTGGATGGAAAGGTTCTGCATCTTGACAGAGGTGTGGGTCACTCTTTCATCAAAACTGATCAAACTGTACACCTAATGTTAACGTGACCATCTCACTGTATGTAAATTATGTCTCAATTTTAAAAAATTCCCTAAATTTAAATTGTTTCCTTGAGAGGACTTGCGTTTTGGGGGTTACTTTTCAAAACCATATTGCTCCGGATAAATCTCACAAACAAGGTTGCGCAGAAGCAGCCAGACGCAAAAACACCACCTGAGTTTCTAGTTAAATATAGAACAGAAACAGTGAACACTCATAAATGGTGTTCGAAGTCAGAGCAGCGAAGTCAGAGCAGTGGCTGACTTTGAGGTGGGAGGGAAGGGGCAAGTGGGATTTCTTGCTGGGCTGGTATGTTCTGGATCTTGATCTTGGTCTAGTTTGGCATTTTCATCGTTACGTTCATGACAAGAGCATTTCCTGTACGCAGGTTACATTACACCTTAACAGCAACACAGAAAAGAAAGGAGAAGAAGGAGTACCCAAAAATATTCTAAAAGTGATTGGAGGAGATTTGTTTTGCATCTGGTGAAATGCTTATTTTCAGCCAAACTCTTCAGATAAATAACAAAGAAAATTAAGACTTGAGTGACCCTGTTTGTGGAATTCTACTATGCCTCATGAACTTGATGTCAAGGGGAAAAACTCATTCAGCAGAGTCGTTAGAATAATCTAAATTAAACTCCATCCCATAGTGCTCATTGCTATGTAAGTAAATTCCCTGACAACCAGAGCGCGCTTCTGAATGAGCAGCAGAGGGAAAAAACCACTCTCCACATCCCTTTTCTACTTCAACAAACAAAAAGACCAAAATCCAGAAGTATTTTCAGAATCCCACTTCTGTGTTTTCAAAGAGAGAATTAACTCAAATTCACATATTAACCAGAGATGCATTTGTAAAAAACAAACATGCAGGTTTTCATTTTTAGAGATTTACGGTTTAAAAACATTTCATGAACTCTAGATCCGGATCATAAGCATAAAAACAGAATAAGTAAAAGCGGAGCAATGGAAACAAATTATAACATTAACATCCGTTTACAGATCATCAAATTTGAATACTTAAAAAAAAAAAAGCCAAAGACTAAATTAAAATGTAAAGTACTTACAGCCATAATTAATTCGAAGGGGTGTTTATACACCCTCACTGGTGACTGGTATTTCTGCACCATGATTGTAACACAACAGCAATCCTCTCACACCTGCAAAACACAAATATATATGATTTAAAAAAAACCATGATTAAGTCTGGAAAAAATTAAGTCTGCATTTACTCATCATACCACAGTCTAACTGTAGAAAGGGACCTCAATAGGTCACATAATTCTCTACACACAAAAACCCAAAGATGACACTTGGACTATACAAGGAAGGAGAAGGTAATTAGACAGTAAGAAAAGGTGAAGGAAGTCCAAGTGTCATGAGGGAAACAGTTCTGCTCTGCCTCCTGGGGCCTCTTCAGGGGCTGGGCTGGGTACAGGATCCCAGTTCTTTCCAGCACTGAAATGTTACATGGTCCAATTATTAGTTCTTGAATCATTTACTCTTCCACAACTTCTACAAGAAACCAAATAAAAATGATGGCATTTGAAGATATTAAGTCTGAAGACACACAAAAATAAAAATGGGAAAAAATACTATTGTATTTCAAATTATGGAATACTCCTCAAAAGCTAGCTTCAAAGTAAACTTGGCAATCCCTGTTTTCTAACTGCATAGACTACAATTCCAGAGACCTGTCTTCCAATGGCAGCAACACCAAGCACTCCAGCTGGGTGGAACTTCCAGCCTCAAACAGCTGGGATACCTGTCATTAATCCACTAAATGCTGGAGCCTACTTCTCAGAGGAAGGAATCCTCCTGCAAGGTACCTATTCCCACTCTGGGGCCAGCCTTTTTCAGCATTTTTCTGAAAAACACACTTTTTTTGGAGTCCTTTGCGTGACTTTGATTCCCTATTTAAAAGTGAGGAAGAGGGCGCCTGGGTGGCTCAGTCGGTTAAGCGACTGCCTTCGGCTCAGGTCATGATCCTGGAGTCCCGGGATCGAGTCCCACATCGGGCTCCCTGCTCGGCAGGGAGTCTGCTTCTCCCTCTGACCCTCCTCCCTCTCATGCTCTCTGTCTCTCATTCTCTCTCTCGCAAATAAATAAAATCTTAAAAAAAAAAAAAATGCTTAAAAGTGAGGAAGAAAAATAAATCCAAAGAGCCTACCTGTCCTGCTGAGAATAATCATTAAGAATGTTACTTCATGCTGAATATGGCCAGAGGATATTCAAATATACAAAATGGAATATCCTCAAGGAGCCTAAAGTCTAGCTGTAATTAAAAAAAAAAAAAGTATGGAGATATATTTTATTTCAGAAGATTCTTATCTATAGTATTGCATTTAGCCAGGTCTGGAACTCTCTCTGGTATGTTTGTTTAGCATCTCTCTCCGCAAGAACAGGTCATGGTGGACAACAGTATACTGGCATGTTACACAATTACTCCCGGTGACCTCAAGCCAGTCATTTGACTTCCCTCGGACTCAGTTTCACCTCTGTAAAATGAGGTTTGAGGTGAGGTAATCTCGAAGGACTTCCAACTCTGAAATCCTGACACTCAGAGCCATACTCCGGAGTCCTCCACGTCACTCCACTGGAAGCCGGCATTAATACCGATTCTGGGACTGGCAGGTCCTGATGCGCGGGGACCACGTTCCATTTCGTTTTGCAAACCTAACAATGCCGGTGTACAATTTTAAAAGTGGGAAAATTAACTTCAGAGCATCGCCCAGAGACGGGGAGGCTGGTCACAGGGTATAAAAAGGGATGCGGGGGTTGGAGGAGCCTTAAAAAGCGGAATGCTCGGTGAAGATACTCTAACACCCATTCAGGATTCCACTGCCCGGAAGAACCCAGAGTGACTACGCTGGGGAACCTGCTAATTCACGAGCTTCTGAACTCCTGCCAGTGCCCAGCTTCGGCGGCTCCGGTCCAGGGAAACGTCCTACGCGGGAATCCGGAGTTACAACGGCCAAGGGGCATCCTGGACCAGGGCAGCCTCTATTGCATGACAATTGGTGCTTAAAAATTAGCCAATGGCCAGACCCAGGGAGTCCACCGCGCGCAGGCGGAGGGGCGGCCGGGCCCTCGGGCCGGTCCAGGGAGTCCAGCCCGGCGGGCCCCGCGCCCCCAGCCCCGGCCAGCCCGCGGGTGGGCAGCCGAGGGCGGACTTGGACCCCAAACTCGGCTTCCCGCGGGGAGGGCTCCCGGAGTGCGAAGGCGGGGGCTCCGCGGGGCACCCGGGGAAGCGGGGGCGCTGGGCCCCCTCCCTCCCGGGCCGAGGAAGCCGAGGGGCCGCGGAGAGCCCCGCGGCGCTGGGAGGGGCCGGGGGCGCGCTCGGAGCCCGCCGCGGCGACGCGCGCCTACCTCTTGTCAGAAAGGCCGGGCCCGGGACGCGGGGCGGCGGGGGGCGCTCATGCCGGCGGCTCCGTGATGCCGTCGCCGTTCCACTGCCGGCGGCCGCAGCTCCGCGGTGGGTTCCGGGGAGTGGACCGGGGTACGCGAGCGGGAGGGGCGCGGCGAGGCTCGAGTGGTTGTTACGGGTGACGGGGAGGGCGGGGCCGGGCGGCGGAAAGAGCGCGCGTGCGCGAGCGCGGCCGAAGGACGGAGGCGGGCGCGACGACCGTTGCTAGGGGAGGGGGAGGGGGCACAACCCGGGCCGCGCCGCGCTGCGCAGGCGCCATCTCGGGGGCCCGGCGGGCGTGGGAGGAGCTCGGAGCTGGCGCAGGCCCTGACGCACCGGCTGGTCTCACTAGAGGCCGCTGGCTCCGCCCTGACTGCGTCACGGGGCGGGGCTAGGCCGAGGGGCGGAGCGAGACGCCAAAGTGGGTGGCGAGCTGGGCGGGGAGTTCTGCTGAGTTGGAGCAGGCGGGTCCCCGCCCCGGCCTTCTGGTTTTGCGGCTGCCGGGGGCTGAGGCCAGGGCGCTGCCCCGAGGTCTGACCAGCGCCGGAGGTCCGGTGCCTCCTCATTTTTTGGGCACTGCTCAGGAGCGGCAGGCCTCCCCCTGCAGTGCCCTGACCACATTCTCGCCGAGTAATGCAGCTGAGGCGAGTGTCCGGGCTTGGGAGGGGTTGGGGGGAACCGAGCATCATCTTGTCAACACGTCCAGGCCCCGCAGTGGGACTGACGTGGGACCAGGTCAGCCCCTCGAGACCAGGAGGGCTGCGTTGCAGCGGGACAGCGCAGTTCCAGCGCCAGCTTTGAAGCCCGAGTGTGATGCACGCTGAGACGCGGGTCCTTAAGGGGGGCGAAGGACTGGAGAGGGCCACCCACACGCGTCACTGCTGTGCCCTTTGCATTAGTCACCCTGGGTGGCTGCACACTGGATGCTCTGCCACCGCACAGCCCATTTCCGGAACGGCTTTGGAATTTCCTTCAGGGCCAGTTTAGCAGCCACACAAGAACGTCATTGATAACTTGATCACACCTTGTTTTTCGCAAACCATCATTTTCCAACTTGAGCACCCACACTGCTCACTACACTCAGCTCCGACTGGCTTTGGCCTGTTAGTAAAAATCACATCCACCTTCAAAAGATGATTTCAAAAAGAGACATCCCAGGAATGATGAGCCTCCCGGTAGCAGTAAACAGCAGCACCTGTGAAATTGGTCTTGCCGAAAACTGACCTGATTTGATAAGTCTGTAGGTGTAACCACCAATTTACAGGGAACAGAGAACAGAGGAACATGCCAAATGATACCATGGGGAAGCAACTGCCCAACCATCAGCTGTGGGAAACGCTGCATGACAAACACATTCTTTATCAGATAAATTCCAAAGGAAAAAACGGGGGAGGGGGGGCGGCTAAAAGAGATTGGGAGATCACTGAGCCATATACTTAGGACTCCTGCACTTTTGTCTGTATATAGTACACTTCAATTAAAACTTTTCAAGAAAAAACAGACCTGAGACTTCGACCAATTGCAGTATATGAACTTGATTTCCAGCCTGATTTTCACAAAGTTTTACAAAACCAGGGAGCTTAAACACTTTGAACATACAGTGATACTAAAATACTACTAATTTTTTAGGCGGGATATGGTATTATGGCTAAAATTTTTCAAAGAAGCCCTGTCTCTTAGGGACATGCTGAAATATTTTGGAGTGAAATGATGTGATGTCTAGGATTACCTTCAAAATAAGCCAGGTGGGGAGAAGGGGGAGTAAAGGCTTAGATGAAATAAGACTGGTCTTAAGTTGATAATTGTTCATTGTATGATTGTGTCCACTGTTGTATATGTTTGTAATTAACAATAATAAAACATTTTTCACACAAAAAAAGATGGTCTGTCACCACTGAGGCTGGCAAATCAAGACATAATTACAAAAGAGGTATTTGAAAATGTCTCAAGCAATAGTAGTATTGTTGGGATACAAGAACAGACTCCCAAGGAATCTAATTTGAAGGAAACCACACTTGTTTAGATGTATAAATTATGGTATGTCTGTTTTTAAATCAGTTTTGTTGCGCAAGTGTCCAAAACCTACAAGAAACTCTACTGAGGGACATACTACAGAGTTAAATGAAAAGAAGCAGTCTCTGTCTGGTTAGCACATGTATGCAGAGCTCTTACTATATGGCAGACCCTGTGTGAGGCATAAAGATGAGTACAGTGTAGAGGGGAAAGCAGAGAAGTCAGGGGATCAGCTTTGGCGGCCAGTGACCAGAACCCCAAAGTAAAAGTGTCATGACAAAATAGCAGTGTATGTCCCTCACCTGTGAATGAGGTCCAGGGCTGGTATGGTGCCTCCATCACCAATATCAATTGCCAGCTCCCCCAAAGGACCATCAGAATAACGTGCTGATGAACCAAACCAAGGCCAAGGTGACTGAAGCAACTACAGCAGGAGAGAGCTCCACCTGGACCAGAGTCAGTCTGGAGACACTGTTGGTGTGTCAACTGGGGGAGGTCAGGGGGAACATTTCAGGGTGTATGGGTCTCAGCTTAAGTGTTCAAGGCAGGTCTCTCAAAGCTGAGGCCTCAGAAGGACCAGGCCAATGTGTGATGTAGTTGTGGAGGCCTGGTGGACACAACAAGTCAAAGGTCTCGAAGATTCTAGTCTTGTTAAGTAAACAGTTGTCTGATAAACAAGCTGTTTGTCCAAGTGAGCAATCTATCCTGAGAGGGGAGTTGTTTGCCAAGATGAGCCACCTTTTGTTAGAAGACATTATTTGTCATGAGTATCCTGAAGCAAACAGTGAAGCTATTTATTGGTTTACAGTCTTATCTTCCCCAGGCAAGAATTCTCTAGATGAAGAGTCAGTCATGTTGACACAGGAGTCCTGACAGTTAAGCTGTGTGGATTCAGGTGGTCTCATTTCTCATCATCAGGACCATGGGTTCCTTCTGTCTCACTGCCTTGCCCTTACCTCAGTATCACCTTGGCCCCCAGCCAGCAGGTAGGAGGAGAGAGCAAAGAGGATGAAACACCCTTCCTCAAACAACACTTTGTCGATGCAGGGTATGTGTGCCACAGAGCAAAGGGCAGGACTGGTGGGACTGTGAAACTCTAGTGGAGATGATGTGGCCTCCCTCGTCTGCAACAGCACCCCTGCTCTCTTCTTCAGACTCTCTTGAAAGTCGTACTAGGAGAGTATTCTAAGACACCCTGAGTGAAGCCCCAGCTCGATGAGCATTTTTATTAGTAAACTCCTCACCTGTCTGTTGTCACCTCTCATTTGGTGGATGGAAGCCTTGATGGGTGCCCTGGGAGGGAGACCGAAGATTCCCCAGTTCTGGCATCCACAGAGAGACCCTCTGGCTCCTTTGGGTCGCTCAGCTGAGTTACCACTAGGAGCTGGAAGCTGAAGCTGCCATTCCGTGGGGCCACCTCTGGCTGATGTGGTCAGGATGTGGTATCAATGGCCTGCTCACACCTGCCTGGGCACCGACGCTGTGGCTGTTACATCTTTCCCAACAGGATTAATCGGAGCTGGGGACACCGTCCCTGGTCCCTATAGCCACATCTTCTCCATTGCTCTTAGTGCTCTCAGGAGTCATCCCAAGGAAAGCATGGGAAGTTGGTGACACTGAAAGGATTGAGGGTATGGATTAAGGAGGGTCATTGCAGGAAAGACACTGGGAGGCAGGTGACAGTCTTAGCTCAAATTTCAGCCTGCAGAGCCCCAATCTCTTCCCCACCACAGCCAAAGAAACAGGAAATAAGGTCTGAATGATCCCTTTGAATGTAACTAAGAGTCAGGGTCAATTAAACATCTAGGCTGTGTGAGAGGCCCAGTGGCACTTAATCTTATTCTCCTGGGGCTCAACCCACCCTGGCATTTGCCCCTTGCAGGTCAGTCCCAGGGACATGTCCACTCTCCTCCATGTCTGGAAGAGATTACCTTCTCACTTGATGGTAAAAGACAGCCTTGCAAAACATGACAGATTCTCCTGACATGGGCCATCTGGCAGTTTCCAGCCTGGAAAAGTATGGAAAATGTAGCTTACCCCACAGGCACAATTTCCTAATGGAGCTCTGGCAGTCATCCAGTGGCCTTGCACTAATACCATTGCATCATTCCCAACCTGGGAAAACTTCAGGCCAAGAAGTCAGATCTGCAAAATTATCATCTGACCTGACACATTTCTAAAATACCTCATTTCAATCTGGAGAGGCAAAGCTGCCCTTTCCTTAATTGGTTTCGCTGCCAAAGAGCCTTCCTTCTTCCAGGGCCCTCTTAATGCTGCTGGCAGAATTCTCTTTCAAAACAACACAAACACAAACTTACACCTTGGCTCAAAACCTACATGGATGACAGAAATAAACTGAAGTATCCAAGCCTGTCATCTAAGATCTTCTATAAATCTTGTCCCCAGCTTTCCTTTGTCCAGAATGACTTTCTTTCCACCTCCACTCTGTTCATTTATTCATCCCTTTGTTAACTCAGCAAACATTTATTCAGCTCCTTAATTTATTCAGACACCACATTAAGCACAGGAGTGTGGGAAGATACACTATATAAAAGCAGATTTGCCTTCCAGGTGCTCAGCCTACTGCATAGGGCAGACATGGAAATGGGATAAGACTTCCTACATGGAAGCTGTAGCTGGTAAATTCTGTAGCCCTCCCTAAAGCCTTTCCTGTCACCTGTTCTTTTTCTATATGCCTATGAACTTGGCACTTCCACTTAAGGCATACTGCCTTCAATGAGATTGGAAGAGAATCAGGTCTGTGTCCCATCAGATTGTAAGTTGCTTGGGTCCTAGGACTGTATCCATTCATTTTCTTCTCCTTGTCATGGCACCTGCCATTTTCTAGAACCCTATTAAATATTGGATGGGTTGAAGTCATGAGCCTTACATTGGATTGGATCTTTATTCTGAGTGCATTAAACACATCTCTCCAGACCATGGACTGAGCGGAGGCATCTTTGGGGGTGGTGCTCTCCTCACCCTGTTCTGTCCTCTGTGTCACCAAGCTAGGACACCGAGCCTAGGGAAGCAACCCAGCGTAAGAGACTTGCTACCCTGTGCCCTGGGAAGCAGGGCGCTCATCCAATGAGATTTAGGACAACAAAGGAGATGACCTGAGGCCTTTCGGCTTCCAGCTCAGAGACATACAAATAGCCAACCCAATCATACTTCTTTTTGGTTTGTTTGTTTACAAAACAGAGTCCTTGCTTCTGGGACCCTGATGCAGCTATGGTAAGCTAGATTGGGATTTAGCAAGTTAGCAATTGCTCCCCAGGCTGCTCCTCTGCTGGTCACACAAGATGGAGATGGGGTTGGCCTGGCAGGAGCAACCAAATGTCAACAAAGGACAGACCAAAGGTCACACAAGATGACATCGAGTGAGGGATCAGAAGCAGAGCATCCTAAATGGTATCAGTGATGCATTTTTCCCAAGGCTACAGAGGGAAGAGAAAGGCCTGCTCCACTTTCAGTCCTGTGGGCAGAGAGTGGACCTCACAGAGAAGAGACAGAGAGGGCCCAGATCTCCCCCACTTTCTCTTTGATGTGAATGAAAGAGAGGGCCACCTCAGACCATGAAATCTCCTGTCACCCCAAAGGCTTTTGGCCATGGTGCGGGGGTGGAGGGCTGTTTCTGTTCAATTCCTTATTTGGAGTGCAACCCACAGCCAGGCATCCCGCAGCTCTGCCTCCAGAATGTTCTGTGACCTCCCGCTGAGAACCACACATCTGCTCATTTCACACCTCGCCGAAAATCCCATCTCTCAGCTCTTCCCACCTTGGCAGTGCCCAACTGAACCATCTCTGTAGCCCAGAGCAGCTTTTAAGATCTTTCTCTTCCAAAGGAAAAAAAAAAAAAGTTTTAAATTGGATGTTGATGGGATTTGGTGTCAGAAAATGTATCTCATAGGGTTGTAAAGCTTAGATAAGAAAATGTTCGTGAGGGGCACCTGGGTGGCTCAGTCGTTAAGCGTCTGCCTTCGGCTCAGGTCATGATCCC